>NC_082688.1:55918338-56218338 GCF_949987515.2 Delphinus delphis
TGATGGTGCCTCTCTGACAGGCAGCCAGACAGTAAGAGGGAAAAAGGCAACTGAGACAGTGTCTCTGCTCAGCCAAGAGACTACTAGAGGATGTACATCCACCATCAGTCAAACCGTGAACTTATTTTATTTCCAATTCTATCAAACCCTGTAAGTTAACTGCACAGCAGACACTATTTAACCGTACCAAACATCATGACATCAGGCTTTTATTAAAGAACCAGAGGTAAGCTTTTAAGCAAGTAAGCAGGCCTATTTCAACAAAACTCAAGTTCTAATAATGCTTTCATAATGTGCCTATGTGCTGGATTCATCTTTTAGATACACCTACAAGACTCTGCCTGTGGACCTGCACATAAGAAAAAACTGCAATAAAAGTAATTCTGCACCTGAGACTCACACAATATTGTAAATCAACTTATAGTTCACTTGGAAAAAAACCAAAAGAACTATGAAAATTGAAACCAGGGGAAAAAAGGTAATTCTGCCCTTGTCACTGCAGAGTTAACCAAGGCCAACACAATCAAAATAACAAATCTGAACTTGGGCAGGAAAAGCAAGTGGCTCTGTCTCAAGATGGGCATCCAGGAAGTCCTAAATATGTTTATATTTTTTAATTGTAGTAAAGTCACTGAATTAAAAATTGCAGGGGACACATGATTATAGAATATGTCCACAGATCCCTTAGGGGTTCTGAAGGAGCCACTTTGAGAAACAATGACCTAGTCCCTCCTCCCCCTTTTGCCTTCTCCCCCTTATTGCCCACCCTCCAGGGTCAATAAGTAGAAAAGTGAAGAACATAAATGTGAAAATATTTTTACTGAGATGAAAATGAAAAATTAAGCAGATATTCATAACCTACCATATGCTCTACTATATGAAACTAAGAGATTTTATATCTACAGTGTAACGATATGCCCGCCAGGGTAATCTCCAGCAAAACAGTACTGGTCTTAAGTCGAAGATCTTAATGTTTTTACACTGAAGGACAGAAATAAGAGAGTACCCAAGGATTTATGGCAGTGAGTCAGCAAAACACAATTTGTTACCCTGTCCGTCCCTCTTTCTCCTGACAGTCACAATATTTAAAATGTGGCTCCTTAGAACAGGGTCAAATATCCTGCCAAGTAATAAGTTTCGCCTCCACTGGGAGACTGGTTAAGTTTAGGTATACAGAGTCGTTTGGGTCCAAATAAAACCTCCCTGTCATAATGCTGTGGTTCCTGCCATTCTCAACCCTGTTGCTACCCAAAGTTGTCCTACAACTTCAGGTTAAGCTACAGTTTCCACATCCATATTTTTCTCTTCTCCAGGTCATGAGGCTCATCTTCTGCCTCTTCCACCCACCTTCTGGAAGAGCTTTGGTAATGGTGATAAATGAGAAGGTGATCAGAGAGTGGGAGAGAAGGAAGAAGAGAACGGCCTAGTGACAGTGTGTTTGGATCCCACTGTATCACATTTTACTGTCTTTTGTCTTAAATGTTACATCTGATACCACTCTAGGTTCCGAAATGGGTGTGAAATAAAATGAAGAGAAGCATGAAAAGGGACTATGAAGTGTCCCGTGTGCGCTGGCTCTTTCTCTGTTTCTCTCTGAGAATCTCCTCCTGATCCCGCTCCTACCAGCAGTCTCATTTAATCAGTACAACCATGATGGCCCCAGCACAGGGGAACCCCAGGAAACCTGTTAACCGATCATTTGACAGCAATTTAATTGCTTCCTAGCAAATATATTTAATAAATCCCCAAGGACTAAAAGACAGGCTCTCTGAAGTGTGCATTGTGGTTCAATTCTCCATTACCCAAGGAGAAAAGTCTCACTCTAGTAAAAAGCCACTATCTGTAACACAGCTACACATAAGTAAGAAAATAGCGAAGAGAATGATAACCCACAGCATCAAAGGGCAGCAGAGTTATTTCACATTATAATGAACATTAAAG
This sequence comes from Delphinus delphis, assembly GCF_949987515.2. Taxonomy (NCBI): domain Eukaryota; kingdom Metazoa; phylum Chordata; class Mammalia; order Artiodactyla; family Delphinidae; genus Delphinus; species Delphinus delphis. The sequence goes on from NC_082688.1 coordinate 55,920,280, forward strand.
TATTCCAAGAGCCACTCTCCAAAAGTAATTTAGAAGGTAATAAACTTTAATCTGCTTGCTTATGGTTTCCAAGATTTCCATGCTTTTGGGGTCATTTTCAATTTCCACAGTGAAGTTTTCAGGGTTCATTTTGTCCCCTTCCCTATGGAACAGAACTGAAATGCCCCACATTCTGATCATCTTTTATGAGCATCAGTAGCTTTCATTCATTGACTGTGATTTAAATACACTGCAGGGGCGGGGGGGGGGGTCCAGTTCATAACTCAGCTGACTCTAGATTACAACCTAATCTACATGTGATGAAACTACATCTCCTTTAGTCCTCACAACAGCAAACCATCTATTAAGATATACAGAGGATTTAAAGCCTTAATATTAAAACCAAAAGAAGTAAACCCTGAAGGCAACAAAGAACATTTTAGAATTTTCCATCTATCCCTGCAAATACCAGTAAGGACTAAATCATAATATTAAAAGTAAGATGGCTGCAATGCTCAGATTTCTTTCAGAACTAGTACAGCTGATCTCAAACAATAGCGTGCATAAGAATTACTCTACAGGGCTGTATACGCAGTCACACATGCAAGCTGTTTATTTGCCATTTAAGGGACTTGCATGGACAGCACTGACGACGCACGTGGTACTTGTATCTGCTGTCCCTAGACCCTAGTCCCCACATGAGATGCCCTTTACTATATCAGTGTGATAAAGCTCACTATTCTCTCCATGAAGGAAAGAGCTATAATAGTCATAGCTACTTTTTCTATTTGGTACCCTAGCCTCAAATCTCAGAGTGTACCTACAGGTATTCAATAAATACTTCTTACTCTTAGGGACTGCAATGAAAAGAGCCACAGAACAGAGCAGCCAGGCCTGAGTCCTGGAGAGTGTCGACACCACGCCAAGGGCAGCACTCTGCCTGGAGCTTGCTCTAACAGAGGGCAGTCTGGTTGTCAACTCTACATCATGTCTTTTCTTCCCTCCGGAGAGTCCCAGGGAGGAGAAGCAGGGATGGCACAGGTAGGACTCGCCCTGTGAGGGCAGAACACTGATACAGTAAAATGACAAGGCCTGTAACATGTATTCATTACTTGGTAAAGGAAGGCGTGTTTGGGTGTTGTAAGTGTATGTCACTCAAGGACACAGACTCGATCAGCGACCTTGGCTGTGCCAGCACCAAGGCAGGTGAACGACAAGGGAAAACTCCTCATGAGAATTAGTCTTCCTTCACTAGCTCTAACAGCACCAATGAAACTACCATGTATTTATTAACATTTGCCTCTAATTAGTAAGTTCAAAACACTCTAAAAATTCACCACCAAGCAATCTCTACCACTTCTCACTTGGTATTCGTTCCACACATTCAAATTCAGGTAGTTTGAAAGCTATTTGAAAAGAAGTGTAATCAGAGGATTTGGGAGGATGAGGAAGCAAAAATAACAACAACCGCCCCCCCTTCTACATTTTATGCCCATACCGAACCCACAATATGCAGAGTCATTCACCATTTCTTTTGCTTAATAGTAGAATCAACACTATTTCACAGGATCTAGCATGGCAAAACTCATCATGTATTTATATATAAAATGAAGAAGGAAATTTAAAAAAAATTTTTTTCCTTACAAAATAGGATGAGAGAATCATTGTACAACCAGCCAAAATAGAAGCCAGCACGACATCAGGTGGAATTTCCGAACCACTCCTCCCAAGGATAGGGGTAAACATCTCAAATACGGCCCAGATGAGGTACAATGCATAAAGATAAGGAATAAACATCCCCAAAAGGTAAAAGGCAATAAATTTTCCTCCGGCACCTACAGAAAAAGAGAAAGAAAACACATCTCTGAAATTCTCCAGTGAGATAACAGCTTTTCATAGTCCTGGTATACCTACGCACCTAACAGAAATTAGGTTAGCTCTGACTCTTGCCCTTTTGGTACATGTTATCTTAGTGAGATAAAATACTTTGACTTAGGGTAGAATACAAATAAGAAAACAAAGTATGTAATATATTAGCATGTGCTCATTTACGTGAGAATGATGGGGTATGTATAAGGTGTAAGATAAAAATCTGTGTGATCTGAAAGTTAAAAAAAAAACAAACAGCAACAATTTAGAAAGCCTACCCAAAAGGATCAAATATGGAAATAGTTCCTGGAAGCCTTATCTTATGTATTTTAAGGTATTTCCCATTTGTATCACAACCAAAAATACCCTACCATGCCGCTTAAAGTCCTTGTGCACGCAAAGCTTTGTGAGCAACGGGAATGCCACCCAGACAGCGCTAATAAATGCCGAGCAGAGCCCTTGGTAAGTGAGAGCTGTAAGGAACCCACAGTGCACAAACAGAGAGACGTCAAAAAATACTTCTCCCAGATACTGGTCACTGGCATTCTGAAAGAAAGAAAATATACAGGTCATCTCATTCATGGGCCATTCATAAAGATCTTCTATTGTAGTGTAACTTCCACTGCTCCAAAAAGCTATATTTTGTTTGGAGCAGGGTCTATCCTTTAAACTTTAAAGTAAACACTGACAAAGCTACCTCCTATCATAAAGTAATAAATTCAAATTACTGCACAGGAAAGGGGAATTTAACAAGATGGGGGTAAAAACATCATTACTTGTATATAATCTGTGCTCTCCCTCCACCGGGCTGAAAGACCTTTGGAAATGTTCTAAAATAGAAGAAAGGACTCTCCTAAAAACATTCACCTCTGTAAGCTCTTTTATTCATGCAACTTACAAGGAATGTCAAGCAAACAGGAGAAATGACCTATGTGAAGGCGGCTGCAGCGCCACCAACAGCACAGCTTGAGAACTGCAGGACCTTTAGAGCACACAGCCATGGGGGGTTTTTGCTTGATTCCTGAGTCTTTTCTATCTCCAACTGGTCTTGTAGCACAACTTTGCCCCCATCCTGGATTCCTGGTGGTTTCACGTTATAAAATTTGATCTACATTTTTTGAGCTCTGAAGTCTGAGGATTCCTGTGCAGCACCTTGAGTTCTTCAGAAGAAAGTTGCCATATGAACTTAATACATTTTAACGTCTGCACCAGCGATTCTATTAATGTAAACATGAAAGTTATAATTTTAGTGCAGAAATACCAAAACGGAAATAGATATATTTAAGCTTTTCTCTCTCCTCTGCCTTCTCATTTCTGTATAGTCCAGGGCATGTTTGTTATAAGGGTCCCTAATTCAAGAGCTCAAAAGAGTTTGTCACATGTTTTCAAAACAAGTTAAAGTTCACTTGACAAACCTCCTTTGGACAATGAAAGACAGGCTATCATCGTTAAATAATTAGATGTTCAACACTGTTAATCAAGAGTCATGGTCTTTAAAAAGAATAAAATAATCCTTAGGATTCAATTTGAAGCCAAATTCCACTCAGATATTTAAAAACAAAGATCTCAACAACGAAGACTGTAATAACTGAAAATGTTTTACATTGTTCCCACATTGTACCCAAGTCCAAACATCCCTCAAATCTAGTTCCCCTCTCCCCGTCTCTATTATCCCTCTACCCCTTCCAATCCATTCTGTACACTGTTACCAGTGTGTTCCTACTAAATTACAAATTCTCACGCTCAATATCCTGCTTAGAAATTTTAAATTGTGGCCCCACTGGTTTTTAGGGTCATGCTCCAACTTCACCCTGGCCTGCTTTCTCAGTTATTATCCTATCAACCTCATCTTCACCACACTGAACTTTTTACTGACTGTGAGCCAAATGCATCTTGTACATTCCCACCTTTGCCCATCAACCTGTTCTCTATCTGGCACACTTCTACTCAGGCTTCAGAAACCCAGTTCAAATGTCACCACCTCTTTCATGAAGCCTTCCTGACTTCCACAAACAGAATTCATCTCTCCTGGCCCTATATTCCTACAGCACTGTTAATATATCACTCTACTTCACTTCGTCCCAATGTACTGAAACCCCTGTGGTTTCTCCATCATTTCATCCCCAAATGAAACTGTGAGCTCCTCAAAGAAAAAGACTATGTCCTGAATCTCTGTACCAGACCTTAGCATGGAAGCCCACTAGATACTCAAAGACCATTTGTGAAATGAAAATAAAACACACTATTCTTTACATTGTGCCTTCAGCCCGAAGTTTTGTAATCAGACAACTGAAATCAGTCAAAGTAGAACTTTACTAAGCATTTCTGTCTTACCCTCTACTGCACCCCAATGCCGTATCAATGACAGTCAGCCACGCTCTGACTGATTACATACCATTGCACTAAGAATAAGCATGTGAAATTGAGCCCCATGGTATCATTCTTTTGGAGACAGAAGCCACTAAGATACAAGCATTGGCTCAACCATAAACAGATGGCTAACCTCAAAGAAGCTTTCTTCAATAGGGCCCGAAACACAGAAGGGCTCCTCAGATCATATCCCAACATGAACTGAAACTGAGACCAAGGTTCAGGTACCAAAGACATCCTTGTGAAAGGATGCTGTATTATAGTCTTCCATGTCTCCATTCTAATCCCCAAGAGTACAAACTGAAAAAACAGGTGTACACTGGCCGTCTTGAAAATGACGGAACTAAGAAAGATTTCCCCTTTAACTCTCTTAGAAAATCAGAAACCACTGCTTGCTCTCTCACTGTAATTTATTTTTAGTCCTATTATCTCATAACCCTAATACCTAATTTTGTTTTTACCAAACAAAATACAATGGTATACAGTTGAAACCACAACAATATGGCTATATTCTCTAAGTCAGCATAAATCATTTTGGAACCCTATGTACCTCCCCTTATTCTCCTTAGCAATATGTCAGTATAACCCCCAGACCACAGAGGCATGCTGACAGAATCTGCATCAACAACATAAAAGTTAAAAAAAAAAAAAGTGAAGGAAACTGAAAACTTTAAGCGCAGTTTTAAGCGCAACGTTCATTCACACAGCAAACACTTACTGTGTGTTAGTGCTGTTTCAGACACTGCCTAAGCACAGGGGACAATGAACAAAACAATCCATGCCCTCAAGGAGCTTACAGTCCAGTGGAAAACAGAGCTATTCAAATATAAATAATTGGGTGATCCCAAGGAAGGCTGGTAGATTAAAGAGCATGGTTACAAAAACCGCAGACTCAGGAGAGGCAAAAGGCTATGCTAACACACCTTGCTGTCACCAACACGCCAAACTGTTTGCAGCTTTATAACCTCATTTGAAGTCTGCTACCTGCAGAATGAGAAGCCTTCCAGAAAGTCAACACAGATCTGGGAGTCAATTATCTATAGCCATGCCAAACAATCTGTGATAGCTCAAAAGGCCAATCACAAGGAACACCCACCTGAGTTTGTCTTCAATCCTAGAAGGCAGCAAAAAGAAATCAATAAATATGCCCAACACTTACCACATAATGAAATCTTTTTGCGAGGGTATGTATGAATATTATTTTGGCAACAGCTGCAGTTCCATACAGACAAACGGAGACGTAGAAGTGGTTATACCATGAGAGAGACTGTCCAATAAGAGAGACGAACACTGCTATAATGAGAACTGTAACCAAGCTAGTAAACCAGCTTATCAGAGTGATGCCAAGTCCACAGAAGAAGTCCTTTGTGTAGGTAGCAGCTAATTGAGAGAAAACAAAAAGTAGAGATCACCGTCTTTATCAAATCAATTTTATAACCAGTTAGTAGAATTAAAGGAGCAAACATTAAAATAAAATTCACCATTGTAATTGAAAATACTGAAATTTCCTAGGGGTAAGGTTTGTTAAACACTACACAGGGAAAGTATCAGTGAATAAGATTCAAGTATTGACATCTACTCAGAGTCCGTGCATACAAAAGACTCAAAGAGATAAGTCTTCAGGAGTAGTTCAGATATATTCCTGGCTAGAAAAGTGGGTCGTCTTAATCTTCATCACCTTTGGGATGCTTTGTGTATTGAAATAACAGCAGAAATGGAAGCTTCTTACTAAAAGAAGCTAACACAGGAATAGAAGTAGCATGAGAAAATAACCAGTGATAAATGAGTATTTAAATTGCTGCTAAATATTTTATCTGATAACAGCACACACCAACTTAGAGTACAAAACATAGTAGAAGGAGACCAATTTAACCAGAAGACGCTCATTTATATTCCAGAACAGTGTGCTATTGGTCTGTAGTGTGGACAAGACTTTTTAATGGGACTCTTCACTAAAAGTCAATCTTTACAAACCATTTTCCACAAGCTTTTGTGGTACTTCTATGAAGTGCATAAGTACGTAAAAATTGCCTGCTTCACCATGACTAAAAGTATAATGAGCATATCAACCTGATATTCATTTACAAATTTCTTACAACAGTATAAATCAAATGTTATTTTTCTTAAGATTTTTAACTTCTTGGAAAGATATAAGCAAAGTGACTAAAAAACTTCAGGCAAATTCCATACCCGTGCCAGTACAGTAGTTTTAAAGGAAAATACTTACTCTTATTTTGGGGCTGCAATAATTTCTTTCCCAGGTATAAAACAACAGCCATTACCACCATGTAGTTAATTATCAAGCCAACACGAGAGGGGTAGGCAATGACAAACAGGCCAAGCACATCAAAGAAGACCATGTTTCCATGTTGATACTTAGAAGAAGAAGCCAACATATCAGATGTAGCTAGATATTTAAGAACTGCTAAAATATTGTCACCTATTAGTAAAAAAAAAAAAATAAATAAAAGAAAAGAAAGGTAACAAAGTTGAATAAACCATCCACTGTTAGAGTAAAGAAATACCTAGAAAGACTGTGAACAGAAATAGCTTTCTACCATCCTACTGCTCTCCCCCACTTTTCTTCTAAATATCTCAGATAAGGGCCATGCCCCCTACTCTTGTTTCCTCTCCACTTCAAAGCTCAGTGACCTGGTCTTCATCCTTTCTCTTCTATTTATTACAGCTACTCCCTGATCAGTTCTACCCTCGCTGTTGACAAATCCAGTGGCTGTTTCTTAGTCCTTCTTCATTTAATATATACTTAATGTAGCAGACACCGCTCTAGATACCAAAAATTCAGTGGGGAACCAAGAAACTCATGAAGCTCACAAACACCAAACAAGTTATTACACGTGTGTTAAGAATTAATAAGGAATTTCAATGATATCCCAATTAAAAAAAGAAATAAGAAGGAGAGAGTCCCCTAAAAACATATCACGGGAGACTAATGGAGTTTGAGAAGTCAGGGAAGCAGTCGAGGAAGTGAAATTTACAGCTAAAGGATGGACAGGAGCTACATCGGGGGAGAGACTGTCCAGGCTGAGACTGTTCATCCGTGTAGATGAAGGCTCTGAGGAGGGCAAGTTCCAAATACAGGGTGGAAAAAAAGTCCGGAATGAGTAGAGAGAGTATTCAACAATGAAACTGGAGAGCTGGGAGAGCCATTATCAGGGAGAATCTGGCACATCAGATGCCGTCACAAATATCTGTTATATCAATCAATGACTAAACGAGTTTGAACTTAATAATGAAGAATTACAAGGAGACATGAATGATTGGCATTCCTTCCTGCTGCTCATCCCATTGACTTTCTCTTTCCACTGAAGACACCACCTCTGTCTTACTGCGGGATTTCTTTCATTGGCTCCTCTGTCACACCTTAGAATGTGTCTTCCCCAAAGCTCAAGTTTAGTCCTCTACCTTTGCTTCCCTCTTCCAAAAACCATTTCCATTCTCCATACTTCAGTGGTTTTCTCTATGCCTTTAATTTCCAAACCCAGAAATCCAGTTCTGTCATGAGCTCTAACAGTGTATCTATATTTTCATCTGGTCAGTTCAGACACCCTCCGTCTTACATCTGACAGACTTCAGTCTCCTTCCCCTCTTCATGACTGCTCTGGATGGGGGCCTCCTTCCCGTGTTCCCATAATGGTCAATTGCATCATCTCTCCCACAGCCAGCTAGGCCTGATGCTGCCCCTTGCTGCCCCTTTTATCTAATCTGTCAAGTTCTGTTGAATTTACATTCAAAATATACCTAATTTTCTATCCCCTTGCTTTCATTTCTATCTTTGGTCAACACCCAGTCTAGGTCCCTTACTATTCCACACGAAAATTACTGTTGGAACAGCCCTGACTCTTGGCTCTCTCCCCGTCTCCACCATCCACTCCACACTGCATCACCAGACTGACAGCATTTTAAACCATCATTCATTCGTGTACTCAGGCCTTTAATGAGTCCTTATTCCTACAGTGTCTTCTTGCTGATTTTTAAAGCTTTCTACAATTTTCTCTACCCTATACACTTATGCCTCATTTCCCTCTATTTCTGAAAATGCAACCTCCATTCTCTGACAATCTACTCACCAACAGCCCCTCATACACAAACACACCCTACTCGTGCTGTGCTCTTACTTGGGACATCCTCTCTTTTCCACTGTGCCAAATCCCGCCAACTCTTTTTAAGGCTCAGCAACAGACTCACCTCCCCTGACTACTATGGATCTCTCTGGAAAACACTTTAACTCCCTTGCCCCTTGTCCTGACACCTGTCCTATAACCCACTCACTGGCCCTCACCACTCAACCTTGGATCAATGTAACTTTTCCAGACCTCGGCAAGTTGCCCAAAGATGTGCTTGTGCCACCTCCAATGTATAGCTTCCATTTTGGCTACAGGCTCATCACTCAGCAATCCGACCATAACCCTGGGTCAACACCCTTTCAAATTCCTCATAATGAATAGTCTTATGTTCTTAACTGCTAAACTAGATTTCAAGGCTAAAATTCAAAGCCTCATCTAACTCCAAAGCCCCACCTCATTTACACCATACACTGCCTCCCTAATGCACAGGACACAGAATATTTATAGGTTTACAGGTCATCCATTGTATTCCATCTTAATATCAAAAGTCTAAATTAGGGGCTTCCCTGGTGGCGCAGTGGTTGAGAGTCCGCCTGCCGATGCAGGGGACGCGGGTTCGTGCCCCAGTTCGGGAAGATCCCATATGCCGCAGAGCGGCTAGGCCCGTGAGCCATGGCCACTGAGCCTGCGCGTCCGGAGCCTGTGCTCCGCAACGGGAGAAGCCACAACAGTGAGAGGCCCGTGTACTGCAAAAAAAAAGTCTAAATTAGAATACCAACCTGCTCGCTGAATGGAATCTGTTAGAATTCTGTCCGCTGTGTCATACTTGGTGTGATAAATGTATCCATTCTCAATAAAAGCTAAGTCTATTCCTAAGACATACAGAAAAAAAAAAAAAAGTCATTTTAAAGATCAACCTTACTTTAGGCCCATTTGTTTAATGTATTAAATTCCTGAAAGACAAAACATCAAAGCAGTGACATGATTGCTTTGTCACATTCATGAATGCATGATGTAAATTCTCTTCCAAATTCTCACAGAACCAATAGTTATGGTACATAATTCAATACATTATGACTGGGGCATTACAATTCACACAGCAAGGGGTAGGAATATTGAGCACGGGAGGTCATCAAAACTTTGCCATCGACATCCTTACCAGGCCAGAGCCAAATTTTAACTTCAAATAAGCTGTACAAGCCCCCAGGGCAGTTGGCACAGCAAGATAACAATGAAAAAGACCCCTGAAGGATCTATTACCATCTTTTGGGAATGAAGTGCTAACCAGTTCTCCCCTGTTCTGTCACACTGTGGGTCAAGATGACATGTTCTAGAAAAGGGAAGCATTTAACTTAGACTGGAGTTTAAAAGAAAAAGAAACTATCAGGGTCTCTCTTTCAGTAAGTCAAAATATGCAGTTTTCACATAGAGAATTTGCTCTCAGAAAATGCTGCTCACTCACAAACTTCCAAAATGTAAAACTTGTTTTTGATTAATCACTGTCACAAAAAAGCCCGTAACGACTGACAGAATACCTGGAATGTTCCCAAAATCCCTGTAGATACGAAAGTCAGTATCTGAAGGAATGATTCCACTCTGGAAAACCTCCTGAGCCACCACGGAAGCAAAAGGGTGTTTAGCTGCTGAAACATAAGCTTGGACCAACCAAGGATTTTCAGGACCTGAAATGAAACATGACAACATAATACAAGGTTAATCTGGTAAATATTTTTAATATAGTAATTTTTTAAACACACCTGAAATAGTTACTGTGGTGATTTGGGGAGATAGGTCAAGAGTTTGTTTTTTTTAATCCTGTTTTCTGTATTTTCCAACATTTCTTTGATAAATGTGTATGACTTTTTAGAATGAAAAATAACCTTTAAGAAAACAAAATTGCTTTTAATTATAAAATAACAGCACTAGGGCTTCCCTGGTGGCGCAGTGGTTGAAAGTCTGCCTGCCGATGCAGGGGACACAGATTCGGGCCCCGGTCCGGGAAGATCCCACATGCCATGGAGCGGCTGGGCCGTGAGCCATGGCCGCTGAGCCCGTGCGTCCGGAGCCTGTGCTCCGCAATGGGAGATGCCACAACAGTAAGAGGCCCGCATACCGCAAAAAAAAAAATAAAAAATAACAGCACTATAAAAACTTTAAGTTTAAAAATGAAAAACCACTAAGATAACTATCATCATTTTTCTATTTTCTTACAAATGTATGACTGTGTGTACATAGCTGTACTGATAGTGTATATATACTCTCTACATTGCTCTTTCACTTAACAGTGTACTAAATGCATTTTCCTATGTTGCTAGATATTACAATAATCATTTTAAGAACTGCATAATCACTGAATATATCATAAAGTTCCTTACTACTATAAATTTTTATCACTGTTAATAATTCTGCATTGACATCTTCATGTACATACAGCTTTTTTCAAATGTGGGAATTTTTTCTTTAGGATAGCAAGATAAATTGTATTACTGTTCCCAATTATTCACTCCTCCCTCCCATATAACTTATAATGCCTCCCTGGGGAAGTAGCACATACATAAATTGCTTCAGTCAATTGATTGTGAATGGGAGAGAAATGAACTTCAACTGAGAAGACTCTGAAGAACCATCACATGGTCCATCTCTCCCATTAACTTTGGCCCTGAGATTAAAACATCCCTGATGAGGGCTTCTCCTTCAGCCTAGGTCTCAGAATGAATAAGACACATAGAACATAATAACCATGGGATGTAGCTGCAGTTACTCAGGAACCAGATGTAATGCAAGCAACAAATAAGCCTTTGCTATTGTAATCCACTGAGATTCAAGGGTTGTATATTACAACTAAATTTACCAAAAAGTTGTCTGCTGTAGACAGATCAAGTAACTGTATTTCAGGAAATCTAAGAATATTAACATTTTTATAACTTTATAAACAGATAATCAATTTGCTTTCCTACAGAAAAATAACCATAAACGGTGGGGGAGGGAAGGGGTGGAGAAACACTACAGAACCAGACACCCAAGTGACCCAGAGACTGGAGTTACCAGGCATGGATTTTAAAATAAATACTATTAATTATTCAAAAACACAGATGACAGCAAGAATTTCACTAGACAACTACAACCTATTAACAAGAGAGAGTGAGAGACCTAGTCAAATGGAAACCCTGGAACCGAAAAGCATAATAATTGATGTTAAGAATTTTAATACATATATAGTTTAATACAAAGTTAAACACAACAGAAGAAAAAAATATAGATCCAGAGAATTAAAGCACAGAAGGAAATAGGGATGGAAAACATAGAAATGCTTATAATACATATGGGATACAGTGAAAAGGTCTAACATGAGTAACTGGAATCTCAGAGGAAGAGGAGAAAGAATGGAGTAGAAGCAATGTTTAAAGAGGTAAAGGCCAATAATTTCCCAAAACTTAAATACCAAGCTACGAATTCAAAAAGCCCTACAAACCCCAAATAGGATAAATATTTTTTAAAAAAACCTACTCAGCACCAAGATCTTTGCTTCTGAATACAATTATCCACTAAAAGAACCAGTTCTCCCTAGAGACATGCCCAATTCCAGATCTGAGCCTAGGAAAATACTGATAAGTGGGATCATCTTGTGCCAGAAAGTAAGAAGGTGCTCAAACAAACATGTCAGAGACATGTCAAAGGGACAGGCACCAGCTGAAGGGGCTGCCACTGGCCTAAACTGGAACAATTCATGCATCAAAATGATTGTAACAGAATATAAAATCCATAAAATAAAACATACATGAAACACTGAAATAAATACACACAAGAGAGAAGAGAAAGCCTTCCTTCTAGCGAACTCCAACTATTAACTACAGACGGAATGACGGACCCAGAAAACAGCATCTGGCTAACATTATAGTAAAAATGCTTTGGGGCAAGAATCATCAATGATTGCTAAAACTAGGATCAAAGTTTCACAAGAAACAGGGTATCTACACAGCCTCAAACTATTTATTACAAAGGTGTAACTTTACAAAGTACAAAAACCTGGCAAATATAATCAAGTGATAGAAGGTTAACACCGTCAGTAATCAGACAGACATTACATGCTTCTGATGTGATGCACTGAGAAGAACACAAATGTAAAAGGAAAAAGAAAAATGATGGTGGGGAAGCAGATTATCAAACCATATCATGTTAAAATATTAAAATATTATTACTATTACAATTAGATATTAATAAAGTTTTATGATTAAAATATTAAAACCACATTGAAAAACAGGTAAAGCTAAACTATAAAGGAAAGAAAGTAATGATCATAAAAATTAGAATAATGGCTAACCTTAGATGAGAGGGAGGGAGTTGTATTTGTGAAGGGGCAGGTGGAAAACTTCTGGGAGGGTGTAGCAAGAGTCTATCCTCGGGATCCCCTGGTGGCGCAGTGGTTGAGAGTCCGCCTGCCGATGCAGGGGACACGGGTTCGTGCCCCGGTCCGGGAAGATCCCACATGCCGCGGAGCGGCTGGGCCCGTGAGCCATGGCCGCTGAGCCTGCACGTCCGGAGCCTGTGCTCTGCAATGGGAGAGGCCACAACAGGGAGAGGCCCACGTACCGCAAAAAAAAAAAAAAAAAAAAAAGAGTCTATCCTCTTTCACACGTGGGGGTTAGAAGGGTATTCACTTTATAATAATTAAGTTCACACTGATATTTTTTATGTGCGTGTTATATAATGACTGTGATGTATCAAAATACATCTGACATTTGATCCCGGATTGGAACTCAGACTAAAAAACAAAACAAAGGATGTTATCAGAACAATAGAAATCTGAATAGGTACTGTTTATTCACTAACAGTTTTTTTTGGGGGGTTTTTTGGGGTTTTTTTTTTTTTTTGCAGTACGCGGGCCTCTCACTGTTGTGGCCTCTCCCTTTGCGGAGCACAGGCTCCGGACGCGCAGGCCCAGCGGCCATGGCTCACGGGCCCAGCCGCTTCGCGGTATGTGGGATCTTCCCGGACCAGGGCACGAACCCGTATCCCCTGCATCGGCAGGTGGACTCTCAACCACTGTGCCACCAGGGAAGCCCTAACAGTTTTATATTAATGTCAAACTTTTTGAGTGTGATAAATGTACTGTTATTGAAGGAACATATCCTTGCTCTTTATCTACTGAGATGATTATGCTGAGATTATCAATTGAGATGGTTTTTCTCCCTTACTCTGATAATGTGGTGAACTACATGGAGTGACTCAAATATTAAGCCATCTTCATTTACCATTAGTAAAACTGCAGGATGTAAAATCATTCCACAAAATCATTTGCATTTCTATACACTAATAATGAACTATCAGAAAGAGAAATTAAGAAAATAATCCCATATCCAATTGCATCAAAAAGCATAAAATACCAAGGAATAAATTTAACTAAGGAGGTGAAAGAAATGTACACTGAAAACTTTAAGACACTGATGAAAGAAATTGAAGATAACACAAATAAATGGAAGAAACTGTGTGCTCACAGACTGGAAAAATTAATATTGTTAAAATGTCTGTGCCACACAAAGCATCTAGAGATTCAATGCAATCCCTACCAAAATTCCAATGGCATTTTTCACAGAAATAGAACAAACAATCCTAAAATTTGTATGAAACCACAAAAGACCCCAAATAGCCAAAGCGACTTTAAGCAAGAAGAACAAAGCTAGAGACATCACAGTTCCTGATTGCAAACTATATTACAAAGCGCTAGTAATGAAAACAGTATAATACTGGCATAAAAAAAGAAACATAGATCAATGGAACAGAATAGAGTTCAGAAGTAAACTCACATATATATGGTCAACTAATTTACAACAAAAGAGCCAAGAATACACAATTGGTGAGGGACAGTCTTTTCAAATAAATGATATTGGGAAAACTGAACTGCCACAAGCAAAATAATGGAAAGGGACCACTATCTTACACCATACACAAAAATTAACTCAAAATGGGTTGAAGATTTGAACATATAAGACTGAAATCAGGGACTTCCCTGGCGGTCCAGTAGTTAAGACTCCAAGCTTCCAATGCAGGGGTGGCGGGTTTGATCCCTGGTTGGGGAACTAAGATCCCGCAAGCCATGTGGCCAGAATAAATAAATAAATAAACTTTAAAAGACTGAAATCATATAATTCCAAGGAGAAACCATAGGCAGTAAGCTCCTTGACACTGGTCCTGGTGATGATTCTTTGGTTTTGACACCAAAAGCAAAGGCAACAAAAGCAAAAAACAAACAAATGGGACTACTTCAAACTAAAAAGCCTCTGCGCAGCAAAGGAAACCATCAACAAAATAAAAAAGGCAGTGTACTGAATGAGAGAAAATATTTTCAAATCACATTTCTGATAAGGGGTTAATATCTAAAATATAAAGAATTCATACAAACCAAGAGCAAAAAACCCCCCAAACAATCTGATTGAAACATGGACAGACAACCTGAATAGACATTTTTTCCAAAGACGACAAACAGATGGCCAAGAGGTCCCTGAAAGGTGCTCAACATCACTAATCATCAGGGATATGCAAATCAAAACCACAGTGAGATATCATCTCATACCTGTCAGAATGGCTATTACCAAAAAGACAAGAAGTAAGTGTTGGTGAGGACGTGGAAAAAAGGCAACCCTTGTGAATTTGGTGGGAAAGTAAATTGGTGCAGCCACTATGAAAAACAGTACTGATGTTCCTCAAAAAATTTAAAAATAGACCTACTGTATGATTCCACTTGTAGGTATTTATCCAAAAAAAATCTAACTCAGAAAGATATCTGCACCCCCATGTTCACTGCAGCATTATTTACAATAGCCAAGACATGGAAGCAACCGTGTCATCAATGGATGAACGGATAAAGAAAATGTGTGTGTGTGTGTGTGTATACACACACGCACGCAATGGAATATTATTCAGCCTATCCTAAGTGAAATAAGCCAGACAGAGATAGAAAAATACCATACAATCTCACTTATAGGTGGAATCTTGACCAAAAAAAAAAAAAAAAGAGGACTTCATAGATACAGAGAACAGGTTGGTGGTTGCCAGAGATGGGGAGGTTGGGAGATGGGTGAAATGGGTGAAGGTGGTCAAAAAGTACAAACTTCCAGTTATAAAATAAATAAGTCATGGGGATGTAGTGTATGTACAGCATGGTAATTAAGTTAATAATACTGTCTCGTATACTTGAAAGTTGCTAAGAGAACAGGTCTTAAAAGTTCTCAGCATAAGAAAAAAAATTTGCAACTTTATGGTGATGAGTGTTAACAAGACTTACTGATGATCATTTTGCAATATATACAAATACTGAGTCACTATGTTGTACACCTGAAACTTAAAAAATCTTGTATTCCTGAAATAAGCTCAACTTGGTTGGAAAGCATTATCTTTTTTGTATGTACATATATGTACACATATACACATACACATAACTACACATATATTGCTGGATTCAGGACCAGTATTAATATTTTATTTAGGATTTTTGCATCCAAGTATGGCATATATCTACCAAAAGTTATCTACCAAAGCTGAAATTACACACACCTTATGACTCAGTAGTTCCACTCAGAAACGTGCATACACAAACATGTGTGCTGAAGACACTCATAAGAATGTTCCTAAAACCAATCATAAGAGCCAAAGCCTAGAAGCAACCTAACATCACTAGTAGAATGGATATCCTTGTCAATGGAATATTATTCAGCAATGAAAAAGAATGAACTAAACACAACATAGAGGAATCTTACAGACATAATACTGAGTGAAAAAAAGCCATACACAAAAGAAAACATAGCGTATGAGTCAATTTACAGAAAGTTCAAACACAAGCAAGATTAAATCTATCAAGGCATAAGTTAGAATGGGGTATCTTGGGGAAAGAAGACTGAGAAGGGACACAGAGGAGGCTTCAGGCTTCTGGAGTACTCTCAATACTCTCAATCTTGAGCTGGGTTCTAGTTACATGACTTAGTCTGTAAAAATTCATTAAGCTGAGCACTCTCAGAGCTGTGTACTTTTCTTAGTTTATAATAAAAGATGAAATAAAGACACCTAAGGATATCATCAAGTTTAAGTTCACTTTATGCATTGTACCATAAAAAATATTTGAGAAAAACGTAAGATCCATCAGTAGGAAAGGGTTTTGAATAGCCACTACCTGGCCTTTGACCCCTTTCAGATCACACTGCTGCACAGTAGTGCTCCAGCCCTACTCCATCCTCTCACTGATTGTCCACTGAGGCCTACAGGTCACAGACAGGTCAAGTGTTGGTGAAAAAGGGAAGACTAGGGAGACTGGGATGGGGAAGGCAGATGAACTACTGAGTAAGATACTCTCTGTGATATAAACAGGGCAAAGGCAGCTCTTAAACAAGAAATTACAGACTTGAGGATTCTACGCACTGGTTATTAATCCTATATTATCCCAGTTTTACTGATGAGGAGCTGAAGCATGGAGCTCCAAGGTTGCAATGCTACAGCTGAGATTCGAACTTGGGTCAGCAGAACACAGAGGCTGTGCTCTTAATCACCACCTATCCTGCCTCCCCCAGAAAGCTCTTATCTTAATTATCTCACAGAGGAAGGTGGGAGGCACACACAGAAATATTTTCACCTTATAGTCTTTCTCCTGCCATCATCTAAATCCCATGATGCTTCCAGTTTCTTGTGTACCCATTTCTTCTTCAAGAATGCATCCCATCTTTCTTAAAGCAAAGGGCATGAGCATGTGTGATATTGAGGGGAGGCAGATTGCAATGTCAACAATGAAAAGTCAAAGTTCCCTGGAAGTCCAGAACCAACTCACACCAAGCATCATTCCCTCTGCTCTGCTTTCTTCTAACTTTAGTTGGTAGCATCAATGCCCAGAATAAACAAAAAAAGGAGGAACTAAAAAAGGAGACTGAGAGCAGAGAATATTATTATGGAAGCCAAGTAAGATGTTTATTAACTCAACACTAATATAACCAGTCCCTTATGCATGGACGTGGAAGGTGTTTTCAGTTTTTCATTCTTACTAAAAAAAAGCTGAGAAGATTATGCAGTACTTAGACCTATGTGTCTATGTGCAACTATTTCTACAGGATAAATTCCTGCAAGTGGACCTGCTGGACAGAAGGGTCTGTACGTTTTTTAAAGTGATACATATGGCCAAACTGCCCCAAAACTGCACCAATCTATACTTCCACCAATAGTGTTTGAAAATGCCTGTTCCTCTGTATTCATCAGAACTGGGCATTATCATTCTACTTACTTTTTGAAAATCTAGTATTAAAAAAATTCTGTTATCTGAATTTACATTTCTTCTAAAATAAAACTTATTTGGTTTAGCAGTTTCTTAAAAAGTTAAAACATAAATTTACCATATGACCCAGGAATTCCATTCTTAGGAATCCACCCAAAAGAAATTAAACTATATGTCCACACAAAGACTTACACACAAATGCTCATAGTGGCATTATTCATAATAGCCTAAAAGTGGAAACAATCCAGATGTCCATCAGCTGATGAATGGATCAATGAAATGCAGGATATCCATACAATGTAATATAATCTAGCCATAAAAAAGAATGAAGTACTTGGGAATCCCTGGCGGTTCAGTGATCAGGACTCTGCGCTTCCACTGCCAAGGGCTCGGGTTCAATTCCTGGGGGGAACTAAGATCCCGCAAGCCACGTGGTGGAAAAAAAAAAAAAAAGAAAAAGAATGAAGTACCGATACATGCTACAACATGGATGAACCTCAAAAAATACTCTAAGGGGCTTCCCTAGTGGCGCAGTGGTTGAGAATCCGCCTGCCAATGCAGGGGACACGGGTTCGAGCCCAGGCCCGGGAAGATCCCACATGCCGCGGAGCAACTAAGCCTGTGCGCCAGAGCTACTGAGCCTGCGCTCTAGAGCCCGCGAGCCACAACTACTGAGCCCATGTGCCACAACTACTGAAACCCGCGTGCCTAGAACCCGCGCTCCGCAACAAGAGAAGCCACCGCGATGAGAAGCCCGTGCACCACAATGAAGAGTAGCCCCCAGTCGCGGCATCTAGAGAAAGCCCACATGCAGCAACGAAGACCCAATGCAGCCGAAAATAAATAAATAAAACAAATTTTTTTAAAAATTAGGTAGTAATGATTATTCTAGTCACTAAAAACTCCCCAAACGAATGTCTCTCTGAAGTGACAATGGAGCACTAGAGAGGACAAACTGTTTTTAACGGAAACGTTCCCAGGGCAGGACAAGCGCTACTGTGTAGGATAAAAGCGCCTGTTGCAGAAGCTGAGGACAGGGTGGTCTGGCAGAGCTCCCCAGGACTCCAGACCCAGGAGGCCTCATCCTCCCTCTTCAGACATGGAAGCAACACTAACTAGCTTTCTGAAAGCAATCCCCACAAGAAAGCTAGTTTTTTGTAGGAAGGGCATCTGGAAGTGAGAGAAATACTGGGAAAGGTATTAGACTGTCAGAAAGTGCCCAGAAAGCTTTCAGGTATACAGTTTAGCCACAAGAATAAGCTACCAAAACCTAGAGGGAAAACAGCATACAAAGACTCAAAGAAAGGGGAGAAACATTCTTTACAAATATTTGTAGGATGCCCCTCTAGAAAAAACTTAATTTTGAAATACGAGGATTTTAGAATGAGTAAAACATTTAAATTGTATATATATTGCTAAGTAGTAACAAGTCTGTTTTTATTATTAAAGTAATCATATGAAATGCAAAAAATTTAAACAATACAGAAAACTATAAAGAGTATCAGTAAAGCTGTAATGGCAATTCTGATTGTAAGTTTATGAAGCAGTGGAGAGTTCAAATTGGCTTTTCACATTTTGCCCCATCCTCCACTCTAGTCACACCCACCACAGCTCTGACAGCAATGCCCACCATCCAGTAGTGACTGTTATTAACAGTTTGTTTATATCCTTCCAAATAATGCAATTATATCTAAAATGTAAACTGTAGAATTTTTATGTCTAACTGTCCGCATTTAGTAAAAAGAGCAGGGACTGTAAATTAGACCTAGCATAAATGAGTACTCAATAAATGTAAATAAATAAATTAAATGACTTGGGTCTAGCCCTTGCTAACCCTAGGTAAGTATTTTTTTTTAAATGCAATTTTTAAAGGTTACTTTCCATTTAAAGTTATTACAAAATATTGGCTATATTCCCCATGTTGCACAACACATCCTTGACCCTGTCTTACACCCAATAGTTTGTACCTCCTACTCCCCTACCCCTATAGTGCCCCTCCCCTCCTCCCTGGTAACCACTAGTTTGTGCTCTATATCTGTGAGTCTGCCTCTTTTTTGTTATATTTACTAGTCTGTTGTATTTTTTAGATTCCACATATAAGTGATATACAGTATTTGTCCTTCTCTGACTGATTTCACTTAGCATAATGCCCTCCAAGTCCATTCACATTGCTGCAAATGGCAAAATTTCATTCTTTTTCATGGCTGAGGAGTGTTCCATTGTGTACACACACACACTATCCATTCACCTGTCGATGGACACTTAGGTTGCTTCCATATCTTGGCAATTGTAAATAATGCTGCTAGGAACATTGCAGTGCATGTAACTATTCAAATTAATGTCTCTGTCTGTTTTTGTTTTTGAATGTATACCCAGGAGTTAGGTAAATGTGTTTTAACCTCTCTGGATTATATGTACGAAAGATATATTAATATATACACACAGAATATGTATGCATTAATAAATATGCACAGAAAAATTCAGGAAAGGCACACACTAAACCTTAGACTGGTTCTTCTTTGGGTCCTAGAAGTACAGGGGCAGGGTCCAGTGATAACAAATTAAAAAGTATGGATGTGAAGGTACTTAAATTATAGTACGCTTCCAGTAGGGAAAATATACAAAGACACACTCCTGCCCATGTGCAGCCCTAGTATTTTCACCAGAGAAAAGAAAGACACAGTGTCCTCTTTGCTTACAGAATGTTCTCTTGCTGCTTTTTGATCTGGTGGTTGTTATATCAAGTGTTCCTCTTACCCTGACGGACATCCAAGAATTAGAGGAAAATGGATAATAGTGTTGCATCCACCGACCCCTATAGATATTAGGTACCAGCTTCTTCTCATTATTCAGATGAAGAGTAAACAGAAAGGTTTGAGGTGAAAAGAAGGGAGAACCTTGCTTCTGACCTCATAACCTTGAGATGCTCATAGGTTTGGCTGAAGTTAAAATACACATTCATTTTGAGTGGTAAAAGTCTAAAGTAAGTTGGATGGAGAATATTAAAATGTGGTACTGTTTAGGTTATGAAGACATACTTAGCATATCTCTATAACTTAAGCAATATCATGTCTGTGAAGGGTGCTAAAAAATAAAAAACAAGTTCCCATATCACCTTCCTCACTTCCCCTAGCCCACCTAATACCTCAAAATACTCCTCATTATTAAGCTTCTAGCAAATGCTACATCTCTGGCTAAAATACATTACCCAAATTTCTAATAGAGCAGGAAAATGGCATGAAACGACCAACATCAGATTTTAGTATGCCCTAACCAAACAAATCTGAGCTTTGAACTCTGATTCATATTACTGGATTTTTATGACATTAACATTAATATTATTTTGTTAAAAACTTCAAAAAGACAAGCTAAAACTGTCTCATGATTTTAAAAGAATGTTCATTTCATTAGATTATTTACATTCAAAAAACTTCCATTTTATAAAAACAAAAATAGCATTAAAATATACAACGTACAGCCTCACACACCTGTTTGGAATACAAGTTCTTTCCCTCCTACACCTGCGGCCTCCAGGTTAATAAATGCACGAATCAAGCTGGCCCACGGGTGCTGGGTAATAAAACCATGACTGGCCTGAATGAGAAGGAAAGAAAACAGATATCAGTTAAACAATCTTATACTATTAAAGTCTTTATTTTGCTTTTTTTAAGGACGTCTATGTTGATGAGGGGAAGAATAAAAAAAAAACAATCATATTTTTCAAAGGCAGGATCTAAAGACATCTATCTGTGTGTCTCTCTCTGCCTAATGGCCATGTGCAGTTTGCTCAGCAGAAAGTCACTCTTCACAGAAGGCAGCCTGATTTCCATGAGTGGAGCCAAACAACATCTTTAGTAAGTGTGAGCCTGTGCAAAACAATAGAAGGGAAGGCGCTATCCCTGTGGTTGGGCATTCATGCCGTGTGCCTGCCTCAAAACATCTCTGAAACTCTAGAAAACCTGAGGTGAAAAATTATGCCATCACAGAGCCCTTTTATGAAAAAACACTGACAAGACGATCTGTTCTAAGTTAAGTTTTCAAATATTAAACATGTATACATAAGTGGCTGTAGATTTTTTTAAAGTACAGCCCAGTACAGTATCTCTTTTGCATGTCATTTTATGATACTACTCGAATGAATAATCAAAATGCATAAATGTTAGCTACTGTTATTATTATTATTCTCATTACCATTATTACTCAAGCCTAGTCTTTAAAACAGTAAAATCTCACTTGCAAGACATTTTCCTCAGCACCATTAAAGAGAAATATGACAGCATGATGTAAGGCTTCTGAAGATGTTGACAAGACACGAAGGACTTCCAGCATCACTGAACAGCTAACTGCATCATCACTGGCACCTTTAAATCAGAAAAACAGATTTGCTTCTCAGATTTTAAAACCTTTACAGTATGAACCATTATGGCAAGAAACAGAGTTTTCTCATCAAGGAAGCATCACAATAGCTGCAAGTAGCATAGCTCTGTCATCATCTGGTGATAACTACACCCACCAGCAGTAAACTCCAGGAGAACAGGAATCTTTGGTTTGCTTGCTGATTTACTCTCAGTATCTGGAACTGTGCCTGGCCCCGCAATAGTTGCTCAATTAATACCTGTTGAATAATCAACCAGAAGGAACCTAAGGCAATATTGAAAACTGGCATTCTCATCACCCAAAGCAATTTTTAAAATTCTTTATCCTTATTCCACGTCCTCTGTAGTATCCTCACTTCTGGTGTTCACGGTTTCCTATGTCATCTCCAACTGCCACCCACTCCCTTCCTGCTAGTTTTCCTGCTAAAAATCATAAGAGGGATCAGTATGGATAGTGTAGCATTTTTTAAAGTTTCTCCAAGGGGATCATGTGATGAAAAAGTACAAAGAAGACACCCAATCTAATAAGATACAGGAAAGGAGACTAATGACCTGAGTAGTAATCTTTGGTCCCAGCACTGATAAAGCAGAGAACCTCATCAAATCACTTAACCTCTTAATTCAGAAACTTTTTTCTGATTTTAGGGCCAAGACTTTTCTTTAAAGTACCATAAGAAGTCATTAAGGAACTGACTGGATATTTGATGATATTAAGGAATTATTGTTAAGTTTTTCATGGTGTTATGAGCATGTCAAAAAAAAAAAAAAAGAGTCCTTATCTTTCAACAATACAGCCCAAAATACTTACAGAGGAACTGATATAGCTGAGATCTGCTTTAAAATAGTCAAGGTCGGGGTGGGGGGTAGGGCAGTAGAGAAGAAGCAAGATTGAACTGTTGAAGCTGGGTGACTGGTACACTCAGGTTCATTAAACAATTCTCTTTCTGTATATATTTGAAATTTTCCATAATAAAAAGTTCAAAGAATAATCAAAGTAAATAGGCACAGTAACAACCCAGGCAACAGCACTTCTGGGTTTACACGTGGGAGGCAGGGTGCTACAGAGAATAGTGTGGGTTTTAGAGTAAGAAAAGACTTGGATGTAAATTCTAGCTCTGCCCCTTTACTATTTCCTGGTCTAGAGAGCAGATTAATAACATCTATATTTCACAGTTGTGTTGTGAGGATTACAAGGTAATGCACAGTGCCTAGCCTGTGGTAGGCATTCAGTGTTAGCTTTTCCTTCTCTTTGCAAACTTAAGGAAGGCTCTGCAGCCAGCTAAAATGCTTGTTTTGGTGCTGTTAAATTCCAGACCCCATTCCTACTTGAGAGGAAACTACTTATTAGCTATACTTGTCTCAGTAGTGATTACTGGATTGTATTTTAATCGAAGTGAAACAAAGTAATAATTACCTAAGTACTATCAAGGAGGAAGTATAATGTAGCTATCAGTAAAAAGTGCCACCTTTCAAAAACCAAAGGAAACAAATGATTTTTAACTTTGAGACTGTGACTTACTTTAAAATAAAAAGCAGTAAAATTTTTCTTTATTCAAAGGAAGAGAAATGGAAATTTAAAGATATATATCTCTATAGAGTTGATTAAAAGTTAAACTGTCCTTTTATCTTCCTTTATTTTAATGGTTCTGGTGTCTGAGAATAAACCTAGAGAAGGGTTAGACATCTTTAAGAAAGTGAAGGAAAGTTAGAGGACAGTATCTATAAGGGCTGGATGCTTAACCAACATCCCTTTCCATTTAGAATTAACCCTGAAACTGAAGCCAGCCCCAGAGTAACAACCTGGAACCATGCAGCAAACCCAAGAAGATATTTAAGGCCTTTTTCTGTGGGTAACATTACTCCTAATTGGTATCAGTTCCTAAGTTCCAGATACCTTGCTGAGAAGTACCCTTAAAAAATAACCATGTTTCAGTTTGTTCATCCACTAAAATAATTTAGGTGACAATCTATTTTATGAACGTTTTTAAAACTATTTTTAACAATTTATTAATGACAGAAGTTTCCCTGAGATTGTTGGCATGGGTATCCTTACAAAATTTTAGTTAAAAATGGGTTCCAGGGGCTTCCCTGGTGGCGCAGTGGTTGAGAGTCCACCTGCCGATGCAGGGGACATGGGTTCGTGCCCCGGTCCGGGAAGATCCCACATGCCGCGGAGAGGCTGGGCCCATGAGCCATGGCCGCTGAGCCTGCACATCCAGAGCCTGTGCTCCGCAACAGGAGAGGTCACAACAGTGAGAGGTCCGCGTACCAGGGGGGAAAAAAAAAAAAAAAAAATGGGTTCCAGTAACCCACAAAATGCCATCCTTTCATTACTGGACTTCATATATATGATTTCTAACATTTGGTACTGTTTGTTTCTGATACTTGTATAGATGTCTTTCTTATATAATGCTCTTAAATACCCATGATGTTAATTTGTCCCTTCCTAGATTTTAAGCATCAAAATAGTGGGCACAGGGTGATGCGTATTTTATTACCGCTTTGAAATGGACATACAAGACCACTAATTTCCCCAGCACACACAAAGGTATTTCTGACTTTATAAAACAGATGAGTGTATACTAATTTTTGAAAAAGCATGTTACATTCTAAATGCAATTGGCAAGATTCCTAATTAAAGATATCCTAGTATGAATAATTTTATCAAGCACGCAAATTTTAATTTATAGTTTGTATAACTCTAGATGTTCATATTGGGGCTGGTTTAAGTTTAAGCAATCCGCAAGTACTTAATATTAAATAACTACTAATAGCAAAAAAAGGATTTTTCATGCCAGTTGCTATTCTACTATTTTACTCGTATTTAATCCGCATTTAATCCTCTAAGCAATGCCATTAGGAAAGTACTGTTATATCGCCATTTTTCAGATTAGAAACTGAGGAAAGAAGTTAAGTAGTTTGCCAAAGGGAACATTAACTACATCCTAATACTCTCCTTCCTTTCAAATATAGCTAAAAGAACTGACTAGCCAGGAAACCCAGGTCCTGGCCCTGTCTCAGATCAGTGGTGATCAGCTAAGAGTACTCCTGTGTCAAATGAGGGGATTGAACTAGATGCCATCTCATTGCAAATTGCTATTATTTTCTATTCTTCCCTATTTACAATTTCTAGCTACTGAAAACCTTTTTCTGAGGAATCTTACTCTAAAAAATTGAAGTTCAATTTAGGAGATACTGAATTCAACAAATATTTACTGGTCAGGCACTGTCCTAAACATCAAGTACTCTATTCTGCCGAAGTATTTTCAGGGCAAGATTTATGGATTAATGAGGTACTCTACCAGTATGGCATCCCCAATGGACCAACATTCTCACATTACAGGTCGACAGAAACTGCTAGGAGAGTGAGCCTCCAAACCATGTGTCCCTTGAAGGCCAGTACAGTTCCTTCATCCCACAACCCCAAAGCCTAGCACGACACCTAGCTGAGCAAACACTTGAAGTGGCAGGACCTAACTCCATGACTGAAGAACACACACTGGTAACACTGATAAGGCTATTTCAGTCTGCCAGAAATACTCGATGCCCTGTCGCTGGGCTGCTGGCACTAATGTTTAAAAATTAAGTAAACAAAGCACTTGAGAGAATACTGAAAGGTAGACCTTAAACTAAATGATAATTATTCTAACCATCCTATCTTCCATCACAATGAAAAGAAGATTTGTCTAAGAAAATAGTGCCCACAGTTGCTCAAGCAGCTTGGAGTTAACAAGCTTCCTTGTTGTGAGGATTTCAAAATGACTAAAAAACAGGCACAAACCTGGTGAGTTTGCCACTGAGTCAAAATGACAGTTGGCCAGGACAGCATGCTGGGCTCCATCTCTGGGTTCCAGCTTTACCACAACGTTGGTGATGTTGTCATAGTAGCTTGTAAACCCTCCCAAAAAGTCAATGCTAAAGGAGCCTGTGGGCCGTTGTACATCTACTGAAATTCTGTGAAGGCTGTTGCTCTGAACTTCAATCAGTTTAATCTGTTCCAAAAGGTAACGCACTGTCAGAATTTCATTTTCTGGACTTCCTGTAGTCCTGGGGCCAATGGATGTTATGTGTTCAAGATAATCCCTGGAAGCAACCAGAAGAATCATGATGACAAGGCGTCCTAGGCTTAAGACTAACACTTCGCACAGAGCAACTCTTCCTCCACACTTCCCCTTTCCAAAGAACAAGTTCTCTGACTTCTCACATAAAAGAGGCTGCCTTTAGTATTTCAGGTAACATGTGAAAATCACTTGCAAAGTTCCATCATTTTATTTGGCCTTCCATGAGTTCATCCCTTCAGTTTTCTACACTCACTCCACTCCCAACTTCTCCCAACCCCCATATCGAATCAATACAAAGACAAGGGATTTTATTCAAAACGTATAACTGCTGATGGCTAGACAGAACAGAATACAATTTCATTGTGTCACACTCTGGAGGGTTACTGATGCTGGGTTACTGATTCTAAGTAGCAGAAACCAAGAGCAAAGACAATTAAGTCAAGAGGTTAAATAAGCAAAGAAAAACTTTTGAAGAATGGACTCAGCCCTCCCATTGTGCACACAAGGCCAAGTAACTTCAATTCAGGCCAAAACCAACTCTACCCCTAAAACAAACAAAAAAATTTTTTGTCTTTTCACTGCATTCCAAGTGAGGAAAACAGGGGGTGGGGAGGCGTTTCAGAAAGCCTTTAAGAAAATAAGCTTCCAGCACTTTGTACTTAAAAGTTTTCTAAAACACCAAGGCTGTTGAAAAGTCTGCTAGCTTATGATTTTATGAGCTTTGACACATTTAGGTCACAATACCTTTGACTTAATTCACATTTCCTAGTATACGTAAAGGTCTCTTGTGTTTTTTTTTAAAGAAAAAGCCAAACCTCACACACCAAGGACCCAAGGACAAACTCCAGGAAACTGAGAAGTTCTGAAATAGTAAAATTTTGAATGTGCCGTCTTCCAGGGAGAGCCTCCATAGCTCTCAGGTTTGAGACCTGTGGCCCTCAAAGATTTAGACCACTGCATTAGCCCCTTCGGACCCTTCCCAGAAAACCGAACTGGGTCCACAAACCTCACAGCCTTCCATCTCACTTGCAAAGTAGGAGAGCTAGTAAAAAGCGTAAGTTGCTCCGAAAGATGGGCGATTACTAATAACCAAACCATCTACAGGTGAGGCAAAAAAGGGATGGAAAAGCCGGCGCAATCACCCTGGCCACCCGCACGTGTACCACGAGCTTAATAGGGGGCCGCGCGACCCCCGCGTCCCGCAAATTGGGACTCCAGAAGGGGGACGCGCCAGGCAACCCCACCCCACGTGCAGCCGGGCGGGGGCGGCGAGCCCAGGAGGCCCCGCGGGGTCAGGTGCACACAGGTGCGGCATCCCGCACCGAAAAGGGACGCCCGGGCCCGGCGGAGGCGGCGGTACCTGGCTTGGCGTGCGTCGAACTCTCCGCGGTGCCCAACAGCGGCCCGACGCACCACGAGCTGCTGCAGCGAGAGCTGCACGAGCGCCCGCAGCGCGAGCAGGTAAAGCGCCAGCCCCAGCGCGGCGCGCGCCTCAGACAGTCCGGTCCCCGCGCCCCGGCTCGCGCCGCCGCTCCCCTCCCCGCTCCGCTTCCGCGTCCTCGCGCCGCCGCCGCCGCACGCGTCCGCCGGGGGCTCCTGCGCCAGGGCCTCCCTCTCCAGTTGCGGCGCGGCCGCCGGGCCGTCCCGGCGCTCCCCTCCGATGCGGTACCGCCTCACAGCTCCCGACTCCGAACCCCACTCCATGGCCACGAGCGTCAGCCGCCAGTCCAACCGCCCCGGCCCGCGATAGCCCCGGGAGCCGCCGCGGCGGCCGCAGCGCCTCCTAGTGAGCGGACGGAAACTGCAGAGGGCCAAACTTCTTCTGATTGGCCGGTCCCGCCGCGCCGTGACCCAGGTTCTTCGGGCAGATTGCTGGCGGGCTCCGCGGCAGGGCCAACACCCGGCTGGGCGTGATAGACGTACCTTCTTATTTCAGGGCTTCCCTGCCTGGTGTGGGGACAGAGATTAATAAAGGGAAAGATAAGCATAAACTTAGAAACGTGAGAAAAGAGAGATTGTTTTTAAAAGAATGCACGAGGGGGCTTCCCTGAGGGGGCTTCCCTGGTGGCGCGGTGGTTGAGAATCTGCCTGCCAATTCAGGGGACACGGGTTCGAGCCCTGGTCCGGGAAGATCCCACATGCTGCAGAGCAACGAGTAGCCCCCGGCTTGCTGCAACTATAGAAAGCCAACGCGCAGCAATGAAGACCCAAAGCAGCCAAAAATAAATGAATAAATAAATAAATTTTAAAAAAAAGAATGCACGAGGTTCATCATTTACACATCATGAAGAAGGCAATGGCCCAGCTTTCGCAAGGAGCATTAGAATACGCTCTGGAAAAAGTAGGCGCCTGGCTCTTCATATTGGCAACACGACTGCGCAGAGGAGGCCTAGCCTCATGCTTCCACGTACAGTGATCTAATCACAGGTCTTCATAACCATGTGAGGTAACCATTGTCTCCATTTAACAGACTAAGAAAAATAATAGTTGTTATTTCTTGAATACTCTCCATAAGCCAAACACTGTGCTAAGTGCTTTAATACACTCATTTGATTCTCATAAGAATCCTGAAAAGAAAGTATTTTTATGTCCTCTTAATAGCTGAAGAACTTACAGGTAACAGGTGAAGAACTTAAATCTAATTCAGTGGGCTCCCAAAAGAGCATATTGAATATGGCACTCTGGAAAGGAAGATTCAGAAAAGACATTCCTCCCTCCATGTCGCCCTGGGTGGGAAGAAGCAGAGCCTTGGTTTTAGTGTAGACCCTAGTGAGCATCTAGTCTTCTTCCTGCTGATGCAATGAGCCTCTCTGCCTCAAATCTCTGTGTCTCCAGCATGGAATTGCTGCGGTACCCTGTCTATTAACCTAGAGACCAACTGGGAATGTGCACTACCTGACCGGTCTGCCCCTGCCTACTGCTCAGGCCCACCTGAGACCAGGGCACTCCTTATTTCCAACTCTCTAGTCACAGTGACCTCTTTCAAAGTCCTTCCTGCTCACCATCCTTCCTTCTACAGCAGGATCTTATACACTGAGTTGTCTGGAATGTTCTTCCCTCCCGTCATTGCCTAGTTTTAACTCCTGTTTATCATTCAAGTCTCAGCTTAAGTGGAACTTCCTCAAGCAAGAATCTCCTAATCTGATGAAGTCAGTTTCCCCTAATTGTAGGATCTCATAGCACCTTGTATGTGTGTAATTATTTAACATCTTCCTCATTAGACTGTAAGCTCCATGAAGGCAGGAATCATGTCTGGTTTTGCTCACCATTTTATTTCCTTCTCTTACCACAACATGTAGTATGTAATCAATAAATATTTCTTGATTGTGTGAGTGAATGAAATCATAACAGTTTTATGGCAGCAGCATAATTTTAGCTCAGTAAGATCCTTTTTAGTCGTTAAGATCCATGAGACCAACGACAATGTCTATCTTATTTATTCATTACTATGTCCTCAGTGCTTAGTTCTGTGCTTAGCCCGTGGTCACCACTCAATACATATTTATTAAATGAGCAAATGAATATATACTGTCTTTTTATAAGAACCAGCTGTCTTACTGTCTTGTCTCTTTCCAAAAATTCAGCACCTCCACCATCTTTGGAAGGTAAAACCTCAGAAATGACTCTGTCCACTGCAGCATAACAAGTTGTGGAGGTCTCTAGTTCCTAGGGGTAGGGCACAAATGTCTCATGGTCTTTTACACTTTACTTATTTTATGCTGTGACTTGCTAGGCTGGGTGGGTGTCAGAAAACCTAGGGATGAGTTACACTTCTCAGGAGCTGTGTTACTGGTTAAGTCATCTGGGCTCTCTTTTTCTGAATAGTTAATGTATGTTAAGCATCTCTGACAATATTCCATGGGAGGCAGTGTACCATAGTAGAAAAAAGACTGGAAAAAAGAAAAAGAAAAAAAGCCTGATCGTTGGAGTCAAAAAGATCTGAGTTCCTGAATCATGTACCTTTAATACACATGGCATTATGCAAGGTAAAGTTTCAGTGTAAATGTCCTTATCTGTGATAATGGAGATAACGGCTGCCTTAAAGAACTTCAGTGAGGATTAATCAGCTAATCCATGTGAAAGATCCTCATACATAAATCTCATTAAATACTATTTTCCAGAATTTTCCTTCTTATACAATCCTTGGCAGAATGGGTTAAAAGCCAGTTTCCTATCATGATACAATCATAGAGTCCTAGGTGGTGAAAGTTGAGCTATTATAGTTGGGGTCTTGGAAGGCAGTCTTTCTCTAGACTTATATAACCTATGCTATTCACATTTGAATATTTTTAAGCTACCAGTTGTTGGCTGTCTACTCTGTGTCAGATGCTGATCAAGGTGGGTAAACATCTAGATGAACAAATCAGTGTTTCTGCCTTCACAGAGCTTACATTCTAGTGGGGAGACAATAAATGAAAGTGCGTGCGTGCGTGTGTGTGTGTGTGTTTCTGTGTGAATAAAATGTCAGATAAACTGTTATGGAGAAAAATAAAGCAGGGAATTGAGAGTGACCGAGGCTGCTCTTTTAAGTAAGGTGATCAAAGAAGACCTCTCTGAGGAGATGACATTTGATCTCTCTCTCTGCATGAAGTCAGGAATAGGGCCATGAAAGCCTGGGGAAAGAATGTTCCCAGCAGAGGGAAATGAACTGGGGTGTTCTGAAGCAACACTGAGCAGGGCATGTGTGGCTAAAGCAGACTGAGCATGGGGGTAGGGAGTAGTGATAGAGATGATCAGAGAAGTGGGCAGGGGCCAGTGCAAGGAGGGCCTCCTGGGTCACAGCAAGGACTCTGGAGTGGTTTTGAGCAGGAAAATGTTATGCTCTAGGTTATGTTTTATGAGATCACTCAGTGTCTCAGTGCCAGGCAGAGCAGCACAATGACCACACCTAGATGACAGAGGCTAATAAAAGACTTTGCTAATTTCTGGCCTTTGAAGTATTTGAGGTCATTTATCTGTAGTTTTAATTGCTGGGAAGTAGACCACAGTCAATTGAAACACACATTCTAGTTCCTACATATCAAATTGCTGATGAGGACGGAATGGGATGTGAGAGTCTTCGGCTGCCCCATCTGGTGAGCTATTGATCAGTGGGGTTGACTCAATTCATCTGGCTTGGCAGATAATTATGTTTTTCTTATGTGTCCCTTTATGACAAAGTGAGAGTTAAACCAACTTGACAGGCATTGAGAGTCCCAAGTCCCTGTTTTGCCATCTCTCCAGTATTTCCTAGTAACCCGGCCAAGGTGAATGGAAAGGCATGCAAGCTGTCAGGATTCAGGTAAATTGCCAGACTCTGTCTTCCACAGAGGTCATCCCACGGCCTACGTGCCTCCTTCCTTGGAAGAGGGGCTACTGGCGCACTTGGTGAAAGTTCTCTGAGACTGACGTTAAAATCAAGGGAGGTGCCAAGCCAAGAGGTGAGAAGAGAATCCAGGGAATTCCCTGGTGGTCCAGTGATTAGGGATCCTCGCTCTCACTGCCAAGGGCCCAGGTTTGATCCCTGATCAGGTAACTAAGATCCTCCAGGCCGCGTGTGGCACGGCCAAAAAAAAAAAAAAAGAAAAGAGAGAGAGAGAGATAATGCAAACCGGTTGCAAAAGACAGAGGAGATGTCAAAACTTGACAGGCAGAGTGAATCAAAGATCAAGAAATCAAGAACAATGATTCCAAAGGCAAAAAAGATCTTGGATAAATATTGTAGACAGGTCCTGTTGCCTACAGCAACAGGGTTTAATGTACTCACTGAGGTGGTATGAGGATGGGCCGACTCTGTTTAAAGGGCCAGGGATGGAGCTCATGCTCAGGTTCAGGGGACACCATTAGTTTTTTGGTTTTGGGTTTTGTTTTTTCGGGGGGCAGAGGGCAGGTTTAGGTCCCTTCAGTGTTAAGCAAGGGCCTCAGGGTGCCGGTAGACAACTGGTCTTCCTAATTATGGAGCTCTGCAATGGAATATTTGGGAGCTGGTAACAATGGTCAGCTACAGTAAGCACCTGCAATAAGCCAGGCAGTCTGGGAGCTGACAGTGCCGGTGGAAAAGGGCTTTCTAAAGGAAACAGAGGGACTTCCCTGGTGGTTCAGTGGTAAAGAATCTGCCTTACAATGTAGGGGATGAGGGTTCGATCCCTTGTTGGGGAACTAAGATCCTACATGCCGCAGGGTAACGAAAGCCTACGTGCCACAACTACTGAGCTCGCGCGTCTCAACTAGAGCCCGTGTGCCGCAAACTACAGAGCCCTCATGCTCTGGAACCCACGCGCCACAACTACAGAGCCCACGCACCCTGGAGCCTACGTGCCACAACTAGACAAGAGAAAACCTGCAGGCCACAACTAGAGAGAAGCCCGCGCACCACACGATAAAAGATCCCACGTGCGTCAACGAAGATCCCACGTGCCGCAACTAAGACCCGATGCAGCCTAAAATAAGTAAATAATAAATAAATCTTAAAAAAAAAAAGTAAAATAAAAGAGACAGTGCTTTCTAAATAAATAAAGGGCACAGAGGCCAGATCTGTAAATCCCCCTTTTGTTCAGAGCTTTTCTATGCCCATGAGCTGAGCTGTCCTTGGAGCCTAGGGAGAGGGTGACGGTGCACCACTCTTACCACCCCTTCCAACTCCAGGCTGGTCCCTCCTACTCCTTTAGTATCCTTTTGCTGGTGGCCACATAGGAGGTAGAAAACCAGTCCAGTTTCATTACCAGCTGAAGTTACCATGTCTGATAACCCTTTTCCATGGCCAACTGGAAAGGAGATTCTCTGATTTTGGAAGAACCCATATCTGGCTAAAAAGGCCTTCTGAATGGGCAGAAAACCTAAAGAGACATTCCTCCAAAGAAGTTATACAGATGGACAGTAGGCACATGAAAATATGCTTAACATCACTAATTAGAGAAATGCAAATCAAAACTACAATGAGGTACCACCTCACACTGGTCAGAATGGCCATCATTAAAAAAGTCTACAAATAACAAATGTTAGAGAGGGTGTGGAGAAAAGGGAGCACTCTTACACTGTTGGTGGGAATGTAAGTTGGTGCAGTCACTGTGGAAAACAGTATGGAGGTTCCTCAGAAAACTAAAAATAGAATTACCATATGATCAAGCAATCCCACTCCTGGGCATATATCTGGACAAAACTATAACTCAAAAAGATACATGCACCCCTGTGTTCATAGCAGCACTATTCACAAGAGCCAATACATGGAAACAACCTAAATGTCCCTCAACAGGTGAATGGATAAAGAAGATGTGGTACATATATACAATGGAATACTACTTAGTCGTAAAAAAGAATGAAATAATGCCATTTGCAGCAACATGGATGCAACTAGAGATTATCATACTAAGCAAAGTAAGTCAGAAAGAGCAAGACAAGTACCATATGATATACTTACATGTGGAATCTAATATATGACACAATGAACCTATCTATCAAACAGAAACAAAACCAGGGACATAGAGAATAGGCTGGTGGTTGCCAAGGGGGACGGGTAGTAGAGGGTAGGAGTGGGAGTTTGGGATTAGAAGATGCAAACTGGCATATATAAGAATGGATAAACACCAAGGTCCTACTGTATAGCACAGGGAAGTATATTCAATATCCTGTGATAAACTATAATGGAAAAGAATGTGAAAAAGAATGTATATATGTATAACTGAGTCACTTTGCTGTACAGCAGTAATTAACACAATGTTATAATTCAACTATAATTCAATAAAAAAATAAATTTTGTAAAAGGCCTTTTGGAAACAAATGGAGTGACAAAATTGGCTCTTTTGAGGGAAAAAATAAAATTGGAAACTTATGCCATATTACACCCCCCAATCAAGTAGAAATCAGAATTAAATATCATTTAATTATTTTTTAACTGATTAAATAATTTTTAACGGATTAAAAAATAAGGTAAACATAATTAAATAATTATAATAATTAAGATTCGAAATGGCCAAGGACACTTTAATCAAAAAAGAAGTAGAGGAAATCATAAAGTGGAAAATCACATGTTGAACACACAAAATTTAAAACTTCTGTATGTCAAAAACAATCAGCAAAAAAATGAAAAGTCAAATGACAAATTTGAAACATTATTTTCAACAAATTTTTAAAACAGGAGACTAATTATACTCTGTCTCTCATTCTGTCTTGATAAATTTAATGTACATATTTATATTTTATTATATATTATTTTATATTATATAATTTATTATAGTTATATTTAACTTAATATATATATTAACATCAGCAAGAAAAATATCAATGCCTCATTAGAAAAATATGTAAACCATTCACCCTTTGTATCAAAGGAATACATGTGAAAATGTAGGCCATTTTAAACTTATCACATTGAAAAAGGTTTCTGTGTTCTGTTTTTAATTATAATATGCACGCTGGCAAAAGTTTAATTGATAAGCACTTACATGATGCAGATAGAATATACATCTGAATGCCTTTCTGGAAAGCAATTTGGCAAGATGTACCAGGAGCCTTAAAAGAATCTACAATTTTTGATGTAGTATTTTCACATGTCGGAATATGTTGATATGATAAAATTTAAAAAAAAAAAGAAAAATGCAAAAGAATGTTCATCTATAAAAATCAAACATGTGGAAATGACTTCAGCATATAAAAATCAAGGTCAAATAAATTACAGTACATCCGGAGTATGGGACACCGTGTAGTATTAAATACAACATTACCGAAGTCTATTCAATAATGTGGGAGAAATGCTCATGTTGTAAATATTAAAAGGAAGGAAAAAATATACAAAATTGAGCAAAGCATATACTTCTGAATATTAAATATGTGGAAGGAAATACATTGATGCAATGACAGTGGTTCTCTGTGGGTGATTTTTCTCTTCTTTATTCATTTCTCTCCCACCTTTCTTACCATGATCTCAGTGTTCTCTTTAAAGAGCCTCAGGCTGTGAGGTCAGGCTCCTCAACCCTGTGTCTAGGAAGACGCTTAATATCTGCCACATTTTAATCCTTAGGAAGGCAGTTTTTAAATTGATTCCAGCATGGATATGATCCAACAGGGGAATGCAATGTCAAAACCTCATCTCTGACCTGAGCTCAAGTACATTTCTAGACTAAAAGTTTTAGGGTAAAGATTCAGCAATTAATGAATAGCTGAACCAATAAAAAATTTTTTTGGAGAGAATTTTCACTTAATTCTCATTCTTTAAATTCAGTCTGTGACACTAGAGAAGAACTGGTGCTTAGACTTTTAAATGGCTTTGGATTTTGCATTTTCTCTTCCCTCCATCCATAGTACATTCTTTGTATTAGAGGAAAAGAACCCAGGAAGCCAGAAGTCTCCAGGGATTTATTGGTACTTGAGGGCCACATGCCCAGGGTTTTATTTGCCTTCCTTCCGGGGCTGCAGGGGCAGGTGAGCAGGGACAGAGGTGGGTGACTCAGCAGTTTGGGGGTGGGAGAAGCTGACTCCATGCTGAAGCTCAGTTGTTTTAGACAACCAAAAAATTAATGAGCATGGACTTCCCTGGTGGTGCAGTGGTTAAGAATCCACCTGCCAATGCAGGGGACATGGGTTCGAGCCCTGGTCCGGGAAGATCCCGCATGCCGCGGAGCAACTAAGCCCATGTGCCACAACTACTGAGCCTGAGCTCTAGAGCCCGTGAGCCATAACTACTGAGCCCACGTACCACAACTACTGAGCCCTCACGCCACAACTACTGAAGCCTGTGGACCTAGAGCCTGTGCTCCACAGCAAGAGAAGCCACCACAATGAGAAGCCCACACACCACAACAAAGAGTAGCCCCCGCTCACCACACCTAGAGAAAGCCCATGCGCAGCAAAGAAGACCCAACGCGGGCAAAAATAATTAATTAATTAAAAAATAATAACGAGCATGAGTGTTGCCAGGGCTCAGCGCATCTAAGACAGCACACCCAGAGACCCCATCTCTAAGCAGCTACCTCCTCCTGCAGCTGCCTGAACCCCTCTCGCTGGCTCTGTGCTGGGCCTGGTTCACTTGCCCTGTGAGCCTGTGACCTTCATCTGGACCTTACTGGTTGAAAATAGCCTCTGCAACTGTGCTTCTTCAAGACACCCAAAGGAGAAAAGGGACAACAATGGATCTTGGATGAGAGTAACAAATATCTCTCACAGTGTGGTCTGAGGACCACGTGGCACGAGAATCACTTGGAGACCTGCTAAAAAATAGTTTTCCTGTGTCCTACGCACCTACTGCATCTGACTGTCTGCAGGCAAGGCCCTGGAAATTGTGATTCCTACGTACGCCAAAATGGTAAACCACGGTGCAGTCAAGGGTCTTCTGTCTGTGGTCCACAAGCCCAAGATGGCACACGGGCCGACTGTGAGTGGAGCCTGGGCCAGATGGTCCCTCCCTCACCTTTAGGAAGATTGAGTCAGCATTGCTGCTGCCACCTTCTTCCAACCTGCCGTGCCCACCCCACCCGCAAGGGCCAGAAGAACAGTGTAGCACTTTGCCACATCTCGTTAGAAAATAGGAATGCCAGAGGCGGAAGGTGCACTGGTTAAGAGCATGGGTTCTGCACTCAAACTGCTTCCATCTGGGCTCTCTACCACCAACATGCTGTGTGACCTCCAGTGAATTACTTAACCTTGCAGTGCCTCAGCTTCTCCAACTGAGAAGTAGGGCTAATAGGGCTGTTTTGAGGGCCTAGAGGTGTGTCAAGGTGTGACAGTTGTTGCTCCTATTCTGTGGTTTGAACCTTATCTGTAGGACATTCGGAAGATGAAGAGATAACATCTCTGCGTCTCTGACTCAGTTTCCAAATTCTCCAATCACTCTTTTGCAGGTGTCTATGTGAGTGAAAGGAAATCAGAGAACTCGGACAGACCCCTTTACAGCAACTTAAAGTTGTGAAAGGCAGTTTGCAACCTTAGCCCGAGGGAAACTTAGCTTCTATCTTTACTGGAAGGGCAACTGCTCTGCTCTCTCCATCCCCTTGAAATACACGCATTCACATCCTTACAAGTACATTCCTCTTTATTCCTACCTTCTTGGTGAGAGGGTTTGTGAAAAACCTGTTTTCTTCTCTTATCTCAAGTCTTGGTCTCCCTTGGTACATAAGAGGTTAATGAGCAAAAAACCAGAAGTATCAAGAATAGGTACTGGGGCTTCCCTGGTGGCGCAGTGGTTGAGAGTCTGCCTGCCGATGCAGGGGACACGGGCTCGTGCCCCGGTCCGGGAGGATCCCACATGCCACGGAGCGGCTGGGCCCGTGAGCCATGGCCGCTGAACCTGTGCGTCCGGAGCCTGTGCTCCGCAACGGGAGAGGCCACAGCGGTGAGAGGCCCGCGTACCGCAAAAAAACAAAACAAAAACAAAAAAACAAACAAAAAAAAGAATAGGTACTTTATTTTTTTAAATAATAAAAACTTATTCACAATATTATTCAGTCACAAAAAGAAATGAAGTGCTGATACACGCTACAATGTTGATGAACAGAGAAAACATTATGCTACATGAAAGAAGCCAGACACAAAAGATGGCATATTGTCTGATTCTGTTCATATAAAATATCCAGAATAGGTGAACTCATACAGACAGAACACAGGTTGGTGATTACCAGGGATAACGGAAGAGGGGGAATGGAATCAACTGCTTTATGGGTACAAGATTTCCTTTTGGGCTGATGAAAATGTTTTGGAACTTGATAGAGGTGGCGTCTTGCACAATATTGTGAATGTACCAAGTGCCACTAAATTGTACACTTTATATTATGTGAATTTTACCTCAATAACAATAATTTAAAGTTTTATTCACTATAAATTATACACTGCTGACTAGATAGTAAGTGGAATTTAAAAAGAATTCTTAGCTCCAGAGACAGATGCCTGCCCAAGTTCAGTTACAGTAAAATGATTTGTGACTCCAGATCTATTGTTATAAATTGTGATGATAATAATGAAGTCCGTGGGTTTCAATAGCTTCTTATTTCCAAGCAACTCAAATTAGGATTTCTGCTCCAAGGTGTTTTGGGTTTTTTTCCCTGAGAAAATCAATGAACAGATCTGTGGCAGAAACGCTGATTCTTTAGAGAAGGCAAAGGAAGGAGCTTAATTCATGGCCTCAAGTTTTTAAAATCATTTCCTCCCAGATTTCTCCATGGTTCTAATTTCACTTAACATAAAGGGCTAGCCAGAGGTAAGGCTAATCTTTAAGGGACTCCTGCAAGATCGGGAGCCCAAGTTGAGAGATTCAGAGATAAAAATCTAAGAGAACTGTGCTATTGTGTCCACAAGGTGGCTTTGACTTATTTGGGGTGACAGAAAAGAGCATTCACCTACCATTTTCTGATATGGGCAGATAAGGTAAGAATAAAACAGTTCAGATTACAGTTGTAGGGGGTGGTAGGAACTGGGGTGAACTGTGACCTCAAGCCCCACCTGAATCTGTAACTATTGCTCTGTGGAATTTGGGGCTCAGCATAGCCAGGTCTTCTAGTTTTTCAAGAAATGACAGAAATTCAGGTATTTATGTGAAACCTTCTGCTGTTAATGTTGAGATCTAATTTTAAAAAGAGATCATTGTACATGCCAAACAAAACAGGTCTGCAAACTGGATCCTGCCCTCCAGCTGCCAGTATGGAACTTCTGAGCCCTCACCTTCAAGGACACACTTGCTAAAGATAAAATGTTTCCCTGAGTGACAATCAGATTATAAACAGAATTCTTAGCTCTCGATTTAGGGTAAAGTTTACAGGGCTAGAGTGGGTCAGATATAGCCAGTATAGCCAGGCCTCTTTCTTTTCTTTTTAGGTGACAGGTGAGTCTTGTCAAATGCATCCCCCTTCTATTCCTCTTCCCCCGACACCCCATCTTTATTTTGCTTTGAACATACTGGAGCATGAAACTGACATGTAGTTACAGCCCTCTTAGATTCTGGACCAAGCTGGGACTATGCAGCTGTTATTTACCCTCCCTGTGTGTCCCGTGGAGAGGAAGGAAGGGAAAAGCAGAGAGCGAGTGGGCCTAGGATAAAGCCCACGACTGTGGGGAACAAGGAGTGTTCCTCCACACAGGGGCCAATACCAGGAGCACTGACTCTTAATTTGAAGTGTAATCCTCTGTGAACTAGGAGGGCATTTCCAGGAGTTGAGACTCAGTCAAACCTACAAACCTGGTTCTGATGTTAAGAAAAACACTTTCTTCTTAAAATTAGATACCCTGTCCTGGAAAACACTGGCATCCTAAATCCCGGGACTTCCTTCCTGCACCTTTGAGCTCTTTCCTCCCAGGCTCAGACATAAGTGGCCAAGGAGCCACAGTGACCCAGCAGGAGAGATTAAATTCAACTTTTGTAAGAACTAAAGAGAAACCTCTGCAGTCCACCTTGCCGAAATCTGACAAAAATCTACTTGGGTCAGACGGAAAGGCGCTCCTCTCGAAGAAACCTAGGCAAACTACCTGCACCCCTCCTTTCCCCTGGGGTTTTCAGGTTTATCAGCCTTGCAGGAAACCATAGATTTCCAGTTGACACTCATGCTTTCTGGTTACGTCAACCCCAGTTCTTCCTTCCAGAGACACCGTCCTGGTTGTAGAGAGAAAAATCAACAAATACCACATTCTTTCCAACTGGTTTACCCATAAATTACAATTGGTTTGAGCATGTCAGCCTTCTGGTTTTCTCCAGAGTGTAAGATTGCCCTGGCCTCACTGGTGGCTTAGCTGGGTTTCCTGCTGACACGAACAGGAAAAAATGACCCCCTCCACGCTGTCCAGGCCCCTCCCTGGGAACAGCATCAGGCCTTTGAATCTTTTAAAACTTCACTTGCTGAGCCTAAAACCTATATCTTGGTATTTTACTTGTTTCTGTTTTCATCAGGCAACCTTCAGCGCTCCTTCGGTGTTGGCTTAAAAAAAAAAAAAAATCATTGTTTACTTTTAAACCTGTAATGCCCCTGACCTGTGACCCTGAGGGGATTTGACAATTATTTGTGCTCTTAAAAAAAAAAAAAAAAGTTTCTTAAACTGTGGAGGAGCGGGGAGGAGAGAGAAAGCATTAGAGTGAGAGAACAGTTTGTTCAAGTTATTTATCTTCTGTTTTCTGTCTCACAAAACCAATTCCCAATTGACTGATTATCTGTGCTCTTCCCGGCCTGTGGCTTAATTACACGCCCCCCTCATATCTTTCCCCTTCCTTTGCTGC
This sequence comes from Delphinus delphis, assembly GCF_949987515.2. Lineage (NCBI taxonomy): Eukaryota > Metazoa > Chordata > Mammalia > Artiodactyla > Delphinidae > Delphinus > Delphinus delphis. Next base: position 55,960,437 of record NC_082688.1, read on the forward strand.
CAAGTGTCTGTTTTTTCTGCTACAGAAGAGGGAAGAAAAAACTCAGATTAGTTCTCTTTGATTACCCAAGAGAGGTTGGTGGGGTCCAGGCCTTATCTTGGTCTCTCTTAAAGCAAACAATGGGGTCAGTGCTCGCCTCTCAGGAGAGCACACCATGCTGAGGGCTCTTTAGGCATTTTATGAGAAAACTTTGAGTGAACTTCTTGCTAGAGTGAGCCAGGACTCCAAGGTGGAAGGGCTTAACAGAAAAAAATATGGGGAATGAACGGGCCTAAGGAGTTCTTTTGAGGCCATAAAGCCATCAACTGGTATGGGGAAAGTTCCAGAAGGAAAGAGGAAATCAGTGAAATTACACTGTTAAAACCCTCGTGGTGCTTGGCTCAGGAAAAAGGGAAAAGGAGGAGCCATTCTGGAATACCAGGTAGGCCTGGATGCAGATGCGGCACAGTAGGGCTTCTTGAACTTGACTGTGCCTAGGAGACACCTAGGATCTGAGTCTGGAGGTCTAGGGTGGCCAAGATTCCGTGTTTCTAGCAGGCTCCCTGATACTGCCCAGTGCTGCTACTTTACCACACTTTTAGAAGCAAAATGGTAGAGTATTTTGGGAACTAGGGACAGCATAAAGGTGAGGTGAGGGGCAGAGGCAGGAGAGAGCAGACAAAGCAGTCTGCAATCACTTCACCATGCAGGCAACAGACGGACAGTCTTACAGTGAGGCAGCCAAGAGGAAAACAAGACTACCAGTGGCTGATCAATCTGGGTTCAAATTCTGGCTCTGCCACTACTCTGCTGTTTGCCCTTAGAGAAGTCATTTCATCCCTTGGTGCCTCAGTTTCCACATCTGTAAAAGCAGGGATAATAAAACCTATGTTGGCCAATTCCCAGGGTTGCCCTGAGGATTACATGAAATAAATATGAGGAAACTCTAGAGGCCAAAGTACTTTGCAAATGTAATCTGTGATTATGCTGACACCGTTGCAAAGTTTCACCCACATATGATTAATAGCCAAATCTAACTGCATTTCTCAGAGCACTGGGTGGAAAGGAGGAACTTCTATCTGTTTCATCATCCTTCAAAGCCTTTGCGACTAGATGTTAATTGGTCTGTGTCCCGGGCCTTTGCTATCCCTCTGGTTCAACATCAATCACCTCACTTGTTTCATTGGATGATTATTCCCATCTGAAAAGATGAAGGAAGTGTTTGTGTTGACCGAAACTCTTCTTTTCTAGCTGGGGCTGTCTCACATTTACAGTCGTGGGCAGAATAGTTGATTTTCCTGTTGGACGTGGAACTAGAGGCCCTTTCTTTAAGAAACTCCAAATGGATAGGCTACAAAGATACATTACAGATGCCTTCTCCTGAAAACGGAGCTCATTTTCCTTCCATTTTTCCAGACAGTGTGATGGTGCCCCTCACAGCAGACTCGGTACATTTCCTACTGCATTCCCTCAGCACCAAGGCAAGGTACCCCCAGGCAGGCCTCAGGGACCATGAATATCCAGGAGAGAGGGGAAGAGACTGGCAAATGGAATTTTCTGTTTAACTTACCATTATATCTAGGAAATATGGAGTTTCCCTCCCAATTCTTACAATTAAAAATTTCTCTAAAACAGTACTCTCCAATTCACTACCTTAATTAGCAGAATATCCCAAACAAGTACTTAAAGTTTTTGAAGATTAGGATTTTGCAGCATCTGAGTCATCATCCTGAATATCATCGCTAATTACACATGATACCAAGATGTAGATGACGGTAGACAAGCTCCAGATTGATTTTTAAACGAAAGCCCTAATTTTTCTCCTTCTCTTATGAATAACACGTAGCAGGCAGGCAGTATGCCATATGCTTAACAAGCTTTACCTTATTTAATCCTCAAAAAACCAACCAATTAAAACAAAACAAAAACCCTATGAAGTAGATTTGTTATTAACCCACTTTTATTGATGAGGAAACTGAAGCTCAGAGAAAGGATACAATTTAACAAAAGTCACGGGGCTTCCTTGGTGGCGCAGTGGTTAAGAATCCGCCTGCCAATGCAGGGGAAACGGGTTCGAGCCCTGGTCTGGGAAGATCCCACATGCCGCGGAGCAACTAAGCCCGTGTGCCACAACTACTGAGCCTGCGCGCTAGAGCCCACGAGTCACAACTACTGAGCCCACGTGCCACAACTACTGAAGCCCGCGTGCCTACAGCCTGTGCTCCGCAACAAGAGAAGCCACCACAATGAGAAGCCCGCACACTGCAACAAAGAGTAGCGCCCGCTCGCCACAACTAGAGAAAGCCCGCGCACAGCAATGAAGATCCAACACAGCCAAAAATAAATAAATTTATAAAACAAAAAACAAAAGTCACATGAACAGTAAGTGGCCACGGTGGGATCTGAAGGTAAATCTGCAGGTTAGGCAAAATAAGAGCCCACCCCTCCCCTAGCCCCAACTATGTCCACACCCTAATCACAGAACCTGTGAATATATTGCCTTATTTGGCAAAAGGGACTTTGCAGATTGCTTAAATTAAGGACCTTGAGATGGGAGATTATCTGGATGGGCCCAGTATAAACACAAGGGTTCTTATAAGGAAAAGTGGGAGGTGAGAGAGTCAGAGAAGAAGTGAAGACAGAGCACAGGTTGGAGTGATACAGAGCCACAAGCCAAGGAACGCAGACAGCCTCTTGGAGCTAGAAAAGGCAAGGATGTGGATTCTGCCCTAGAACCTCCAGAAGGAACACAGCTCAGCTGAGCCATTTTGGACTTTTGACCTCCAGAACTGTAAGGTAACATATCTGGGTTGTTCTAAGCCACGAAACTTGGAGTAATTTCTTATAGCAGCAATAGGAAACTAATACACATGCAGGCATATCTTGGAGATATTGCAGGTTCAGTTCCAAACCACCACAATAAAACAAATATTTCAGGACTTCCCTGGTGGTCCAGTGGCTAAGACTCCCCGCTCTCAATGCCGGGGGCCTGGGTTTGATCCCTGGTCAGGGAAGTAGATCCCACATGCTGCAACTAAGAGTCTGTATGCCGCAACTAAAAGATCCCACATGCCGCAACAAAGATCCCGCATGCCGCAGCTAAGAACCGGTGCAGCCAAATAAATAAATATTTATAAAACAACTATTGCAATAAAGTGAGTCACACGAATTCTTTTGTTTGCCAGTGCGTAAAGAAGTTAGGTTTACACTATACTGTCATCCATTAAGTGTACAATAGCATTATGTATAAAAGAACAATGTATATACATTAGCTTAAAAATACTTTATTGCTAAAAATCATCTGAGCCTTCAGCGAGTGATCATCTTTTTGCAACAGTAACATCACAGGTCACCAATCACAGATCACCATAACAAATATAATAATAATGATGAATAAGTTTAAAATACTCCAAGAATTACCAAATGTGACACAGAGACACGAAATAAGCAAATGCTTTGGAAAAATGGCACCAAAAGACTTGCTCGACACAGGGTTGCCGCAACCTTCAATTTGTGAAAAATGAACTCTCTGTGAAGTGCAATGAAGTGAAGCACAATAAAATAATATCTGAAAACAAAAAACAAAAAATAAAAACAATATCTGCTTGTACCGATAGGAGGAATAGTGGAAAGAAAAGTCTGGTTTTGTCAATGAGTCATATATACGTTGCTATTAGACATTTCTGGTTTTCCATGTGGATTTAGGGAACTGTAATTATTTTTTAATGCTCAGAGCCTTAACTCTTAACCACAGAATGAGATGGCCTCTCCCCATCTCCACCCCCAAATAAGCCCTTTATTGTTTGAAGGTGGTTGTTTGTAGATAGAATTCTGGTTTAATAGGGATTATTAAAGAAATAACGAATCTAAAGTTTATTTGCATTGGAAATTATTGGTAGACTTCTTGAGTATCACCTTTCCAAAAGAGTGAGTAGTGTGGACTGGGTTACAGGGGTGTCAGTTTGAGTGCAGGTTGAATGCCAGAAAAGGGAAGGAGAGACCCACTTGGTTTACTCTGATCAGATGGGGTGACTCTGACTGAGTAGAGAGAATGAACGGGGAAGCCTTTCCGAGCTGCAGTCTTGCAATCAGATAGTCACAGCCTGTGGGGGACAAAAGGGGCCCTCAAGATAATCATCCAACCTCTTCATTGTACAGATGAGGAAGTTAGTCCCAGGGATGAGAGCCAACTTGCCCAAGGTACACAGTGAGTCCTGGGTCAGGACTAGAGCCCAGACTGGTCCCTGGCCTCAGTCTTTTGCTCTGCCCACTCCCCTGACTTGGCGCTTGGTGCAGTTTTGGTACACTAATTGGGTATTTCACATAAATAAGATCAAAATTTGGGCACTGTTCAGAGGATGGTAGACACTCTCTTTTTTTTTTTTTTTTTTTTTTGCGGTACGCAGGCCTCTCACTGTCGCGGCCTCTCCTGTTGTGGAGCACAGGCTCCTGACGCACAGGCCCAGCGGTCATGGCTCACGGGCCTAGCCACTACGCGACATGTGGGATCTTCCCGGACCGGGGCACGAACCCGTGTCCCCTGCATCGGCAGGCGGACTCCCAACCACTGCGCCACCAGGGAAGCCCTGTATACACTCTCTTAAATCACCAAGAAATATTCATACTTCAATAAATTGTCCTGTTATACTTGGCCAATAAAACCCATGCTGTTATAACAGGTTTATTTCAGACCTACATGTGTCACAAAAATAAATTATTCAATTATAGCATATCTTTGGCAAGCTCAGTTCTTGCAGAAGTGCCTATGCCAGCAGCGGCAAACTTCCATCTGCCTATTGTATTACATCTAAATCCACCCAAATTCTGACATAAGATAGACGAAACCAGGCCAAAGTGCACCCCTCCACCCATGTCCCAAACTCACACACAGGCTTAAATGAATGAACCCAGAGACCCAGATTTCCATCGTGGGCTTGTGGATTTCAATCTAGCCCTCTGTACACATAACCCGCCCCCCATACACACACACACCCCCAATAAAAATGCATACCTGGTGGCCACAGACATACTTAATCCTTTTAAAATCTGCTTTCCCAAATAGGAGCACATCTTCAATTTAGTTGAGTGTCTACTCTGTGCCAGGCATTGATCTAGGTTGGGGGGACACAAAAATTAATAGGTCTCAGTCCCTGACTTGGTGGAGCTTGGGAGGTGCAGGTATAGCAGATTATTTCTATAAACATTTTACCAATGAGGAGCAAAACTAGAGTGCTTAATAATAGGCCCAAGGTCACATAGCCTGCTGTTGTCAGAGCAGACCAGACCCCAAGTCTTTCCCCCTTTAAACTTCATGGACTGGTGTGAATCTGTGGATGGCTGCCTCAGATGGCTGCCTAGGGTTCTTGTTAAAAATACAGAATTCCCTGGCCTTCTGCGTCGGAAACTGGGTGGATTAGGAGACAGAATGTGGCTGGGGAATTTTAATGTTTAACAACCTCCCTAGGTGACTGATACATACTCAGGTTTGTAGACCTCCAAGTAGACCCAGTTGTCAGCGGGTCTCTACTCAGCTGGTTGTACATAAACATGAGCTGGAACATTTAAAATCTATATGAATTCCTGGGCCCAATCCTAGAGATCTATATTCAGTTCATTTAAGTGGTGCCCAGGCAATTACCTAATTTTGGAAAGTTGCCCAAATTATTCTAATGTGCAGAGTTTGAAACCCACAGCCCTGTGAGCAGTGATAACAAATGCTTCACCCCAAAGTCAGGGTAACTCCTCAGGTAAATCAACCCTATCCTTCTGGCTGTGTCCTAGCTTGCAGGGTCCCAGAAGGAAGTACACAGCTTAGAGAGACTAGACAAGGAATGAGGAACAAGGTGGAATCCCCTGAGAACACCGGGGTTTTGGATCAGCAACCTCATCCCCAAATCAGTGAGGAAGGAACTGCCCGAACCCTGAGGTCCTCCCCTAATGGCTTTTCCCCAAAGATTCCCCCAGTGTTCCCTTTTTGCTGGTATCAAGCAAAGCCTCTGGAGTGTTTCCATTTTGTGGATACCGTGAATCTTATAATTGATTTGTTCTTTCCACTCTGAACCTCAGAGCCAAATTGGAAGCTCACTTTCAGCAACTATACAGCACATGTGGCATGCATTGTGTATACTCTCAGCCCTGGGCCACTTCTTATTTTCCTTCCTTGGTTTTTTCATCACTTGTTTCTGCGTTTACCTTTTTTTATTTTGGACAAATGTTCTCAATTTATTTTGACATGCTGTAAGTGAATAAATTACACTATTTAAAGAGTTATCATCAATACATTTTTCTTCTTCTTAGGTCAGAGAGAGAAAAATAAAAGAGCATGCAAATAAGACTGAGAAAGGAAGCACCTGCACAGGTAACTTACAGATGTGGGTGGGGAGAGAGGCTCTGGTGAGAACCTTGCACACAGTGATACTCACCAAGGGTGAGAGTCAATCTGCTCAGAGCCAATTCACAAGGGTTTTTTAAAACTTTCTTTTGTGATCAAACCTTTTAACACTTTCATTCTTATTCATAATCAGGCCACTTGTTACATCAGTGGCAGCAGGAGTTACAATATGAAGGCCTGGCAGTTGGGATACTAGGTATTATGTCTATGAGTCATTTAAAAAAGAATGTGAAAAAAAGAAAGAAAATGAAAGAATGCCTTTGAACCTTCACACACACACACACACACACACACACACACACACACACACGCACACCCCAACATTTATTTTAAAACAAAAAATTAAGAAAAAATTATAACACTACATCTAAAATAATTTGCAAAGGAATATTTCCTTTACAAAAGGCTTGAAGTAGTCTAGTAACAAATTAGGGATATTTTGATTTCATAGTGAGTCAGCAAGGCATTTTTGTTATTGTCTAAAAAAAAAACTCATTTCTTTACAGAAACACTTTTTGGTTTTTAATGACCTTGTATACAAAAAAAGCTCCCATTTCAAATAAAAACTAAATCCCAGATCATATTGACATTTACAGCAATTGCATTTATCTAAGTGACATACATAATCAGTTGTAAGATGTTAACTAAATTTCGGTGACAAGTATGCTTTCTTTTTTAATAACCAAGAACAATAGAGAGAATGCAGCACCTGAAGGATAATTTTGATGTCACCAAGTTTTTCTTAAGTCTTTACTTTAGATGCTGTTACTTCTAGCAGAGGTGACTATCAGAGTCTTTCATATGCTCAAACACTGGAACATTTTGTTGCTATCATACCAGCAAAGAAGCCAACCATTTTAAGAACGTTTTAAATGAACAATTTACAAACTCCAATGATATCTACTTTTTTTTAGATTTGTATTATGTATATCTTAATAAGTTGCCTCAAATCTGCATTTTGAAATAAGGGAGATTATAGAAAAGTTAATAACAGCAACAGAAGAGATTCCATTCACCACAGAGACATGTTTTTATAAGTGGGATGAAAAATTTTCCTTTTTCAATGACATGCCACATGTCAGTTCTTTCCACTGTAGCAGGCGGGGAGGGGGGACCTTCTTCACTATTCTCAGTTTAGTCACTGAGACCTGCGAATTAAACTGACAGAAGAAAAGGCAAACAAATTTTATGTGCACAGGGGCTTCACAGAAAAGAGGTGAAAACTCAAAGAAGCAGTTAGAGTTATATACCATTTTAACAAAGTGATAAGTAGTGGAGAAGTGACTAGACAAAGGAAAGGGGGTTCGGGCTTCTAGGGGCAATAAACTATGTGAAAGGGACTAGGAAATGCATGGGGGAAACTACTAGAAGGTAGAAGATAAGGGTTATATTAGTAAGGTCTGTTTATGCAGACGCAACTTGGTGCCAGCCCTCCATCTACAATGATAAGGGTCACTCTCCCCATCCTAGGACAAGAGGTGAGGTAAATTACTGCCACCTTCAAGAGGGAAATTTATACCCTGCTTTATGAAGGGGGGAGGACAGAGCTCTTCTTGCATTTGCTGTTTCTCAGTTGCCTTCAGCTCAAAATAATCAATACGCCAAAATGGCATCCTTGGCATAGATCATCCTGGGCCCCTTCACCACATCACTTGTCTTCCCTCTTGCCCTGTGGCTGCACTCAGAGATGCCTGAGGTTTCAGGGCTGAGCTACCAGGATTGTTATACTTGTCCTGTTAGGAATCATGCTCTGCCCATTAAGAAACAGCCACCACATGGGGTTCAAATGATTCTGCACCCCAGCTTGTGTGTGTTCTTAAATGTGCTTCAGCCTTGAGAAACAAGGGTTGGGAAGCCTTGGAAAGCCACGTTCTCAAACTTGAGTGTGCGTTAGAATCATCTGGAAGCCTTATTAAATTGCAGATTCCAGGGCCCTGCCCCAATTCTATCCAGCAGGTCTAGGAGGCCCAGCAATTTGCATTTCTAACAAGCTCCCAAGGGATGCTGGTCAGGGGACCACACTGAAGAGCACAGCCCCAGAGTTAGGACTCTCCAGTCAGGCTGACATGGAGAAAGAGGAACTACTGTGGGTGAAGATCCACTCTGAACTGGAGGGAGGAGAGGGGGCCACGGTCACGTGGGTATCTAGGTTCCAAAAAGAAAACAGCTGGGATTTTCCATAAACTGTCAGTACTGGTTAGGATTCTGGCAGGAAACTGATAGCACACTTAAATGGGAGATGAAGGGAGTTTACTACCGGGATTATTTACAAAGGTGTGGGCAGGATGCAGGGAAGTCAGCAATGGTCCGTGAAGCACCCCGGGGCTAGCTTCAGTGGGGACCTGTTTCCACCCCAGGCACCTAAAGGGACAAGGAGAGGGAGCTGCTACCAGAATTCTAAGACAATAACTATAACTCCAAAGAAGCTGCCCTGATGGGAGCTGTGGCTTTTGACAGATGGATGGAATCAACCTCATGTCAACCCAGGAGGTAGGAAGCTTCCTGGGGAATAAATACAGTTGATTCTCATTATTCAAGGCAGTTATGCTCTATGAAGCTGCAGCTGACTCTGAATTAGTGAGTGCTGACCCATTGCTCCTGAGGCGATCCAGAGTTAGGGTCCTGCAATCTCTGGCCACAACATCTTCATCAACCGATCAATACATATCCTTGCTTCACGTGTGTTTCTTTTAAAGACACATTATTTAATACATATTGTTGATTCATTAACTTTGGACTCATAGTCAAGAGCACCTGAACTCAGCTTATGTAACACACATATTTTTTCCATAAGGAACACTACATAGCACTTCAGCTCTAAGCTTGGGGCCATTTTAAACAGTGAAGTCACCAGCAAAAAACACAAACGTGCAAAAACATGGTGCTCAATGGACGGTAAAAGGGACGATTGTTCACAGTATGAGAACTGAAATAAGAAGGCAGAGCAGTTACCTTGTCTGATCTCAGCTGGGAATGTGCACATCGGGCAACAGAAATTTTTTACCTCTCTGTGCGTGTCTATGAACAACCACAAAAGCACCACGAGCATTGATTTGGGGGTTCCAAATAGATTTTAGCAAGTAGGCAAATTTGCAGCTGCAGAATCTGCAGATAAGGAGGATCAACTCTACCTACACTTCACTCTTCTCCCTCCCTCTAATCTATTGGTGCCTCCAACTGACTGAACCCAACCAGAGGGCACAAGGACCGGTTGATACAGTCTTATAAAGGTCAACTTTCAAGGATACTGAAAAGGATGGGACAAGGTAGAGAGTAGATCTGGGAAGGATCTAGAAAATATTCAGTGCATCACCCCTTATTATTTATAGACTTGGCTGATACCCTAGGGGTTATGGTTATTTTACAAGCCATTCATTCATTCATTCACTCATTCATTCATCAAGCATTTATTGAGCACCTAGCACTAGGCTATGCACTCTCATCTGTATAGGAGAAGGTTGAAAAAGTTAGAAGATACAGTTTTCCACCTGGAACTAACACAATATTGTAAATCAACTATAAATAGGTAGGTAAATAAATAAAAGATACAGTTCCCATTGAGCTATTTGAGCACGCCCTACATTCTAAACCCTGTTTTAGGTGCCCAGGATATAGCAGGACCCAAGAAACATCCCTGCCCTGGCAGAACTTATAGACCAGAGAAGAGGAAAGACAACTGAGTGAAGGACCCTGCTCTGGGATGCTAAGTGGAATAGAGGAGCCTCTACTTGTCAGGGGAATTAGGGCAGATCCAATTAGGGAAGAAAGAATGACTGTGGAATAGTCAGGGAGAGATTTCTAGAGGCAGGAAAGAGTGGCTTGAAGGACTCTGAGTCAGCGCCAGGAGCCCAGAGCAGGGGAAGTTAAGAAAGGCGAGAGGTGAAGCCATGTCTGTGCACAAATGTGATTACATTGTGTCTCCAAATGCTGAGAAGTGCCGATGAGAGGAAGAGATAAAGCACTGCAGGAGCTCACAGCAAGGCAAGGTCACACTGCACTGGCCCTGAAAGGATGAGGCGGACCGTGATAACTTCCTAAAAGCACGGACTCGTCCTCTGTGCTGGCCACACACAGTGCCCACATGGCAGCACTTGATGGCGCTCATTCTTCTAGCCCGAGCCTCCTTGAATTGCCCAGGGAGGCCCATCGTCTCTCTGGAGCTCAAAAGTCAGAGTCGTAAGCAAAGTTCCCTAAAGGGAGACTCAAAAACTTAAAAGGGGTAAAATTGTGGGGCAGTTGGGATACTGGGGAAATGTTCAAATCACGTCATGCAAAAGGGCCTTCTTCACCCCTATGGTGGCCCTGAGATCAGAGAAACATTCAACAACATTACACGGATTCGCTCTGCTCAGCTTCAAGTGGGTGCACTCAGTAGAAGGAGGAAGGGAGGGAGGGAGGGAGGGAGGAAGGAAGGGAGGGAGGGAGGGAGGGAGGGAAGATGAATGGATAGATGAATGGGAACAAAGTAAAACCTAACATTTTCTACCCTTGTGGCACTCGGCTGGCTCCAAGCTGTGGTTCCTTCTACTCACCAAGGCAGGGAGTTCACCAAGTCCCTCCTGTGTGCCTGTTGCTGAGCTAGGCCCTCTCACAGACATGGACTCACTGCATACTTCCAATAACCCTGAGAGGGAGCTCTGGGTTATTGGAAGGTAACTTTCCCCATTTAATGAGTGAGGAATGTGAGGCCCAGAGAAGCTTAGTAATGTATTCCAACTCCATGCCCTGAAGGAGACAGAACGGAGACCTGAATCTAAGCCTCTGCCTCCAAGTTGTGTCCTTTTTCCTTGTTCCTTTTCTATTTTGCTTCCTCTTCTCCTTTCCTTCTCTGTGTTAGTAAGAAGGAAGTCCTTTTGAAACAGTATCTTCTCTGTTCTAAATAGGAACAGAGCTCTTAATGGAGCTTTGTCACCTGGCAAAGATGCTATTTTTGTTTTTGTGAATTCTGGGAGCTCTTGCTGTCCCCTTGGGAGTGCCTTGCTCTTTTAACCTTTCAGGCACTTTCCCACCCCTCTTACCATTTAAATCTCCTAAGTGCTGTATAGGGTAGTTAGGGGAAGCTATAGTCTCCATTCTACAGATGAGTAAACACATGCTCAGAGGAATTTAATGACTTATCTCAAAGTCATGCATCCTGGGGTTTCCCTAGTGGTGCAGTGGTTAAGAATCCGCCTGCCAATGCAGGGGACACAGGTTTCAGCCCTGGTCCGGGAAGATCCCACATGCCGCAGAGCAACTAAGCCCGTGTGCCACAACTACTGAGCCCACATGCCACAACTACTGAAGCCCACGTGCCTAGAGCCCATGCTCTGCAACAAGAGAAACCACCACAATGAGAAGCCTACACAAAGCAAGGAAGAGGAGCCCCCCACTCGCTGCAACCAGAGAAAAGCCTGCGGGCAGCAACAAAGACCCAATGCAGCCAAAAAAAAGTAAAATAAAATAATACAATAAATAAATTTATATATATATAAAAAAATGTCATACATCCTTACCTTGAGCCAAAATAAGGAAGAACCTCTAGGCTCCTACTCTCTTTCTCCTAGCCTAGGGATGGGAGTGGCAAATGGGTTATATCTTTGACTGAGAGAAGGATTCTGAGGCCATCTTCAGACTCAATGGGAAAGAGACCTATAATCGATTAGCAATGTTTGCCATGGGAGGAGGAATGAGGTAAATGGAGGCATACGTGCTTAGTATTTGCTATCCCAACTTACCATAACTATTTCTAAGCCTTATGTTCTTTTTTTTAATTAATTAATTTATTTGTTTTTATTTTTGGCTGTGTTGTGTCTTTGTTGCTGTGCACGGGCTTTCTCTAGTTGCGGCGAGTGGGGGCTACTCTTCATTTTGGTGCACAGGTTTCTCATTGTGGTGTCTTCTCTTGTTGCAGAGCACGGGCTCTAGGTGTGTGGGCTTCAGTAATTGTGGCACGCGGGCTCAGTAGCTGTAGCTCGTGGGCTCCAGAGTGCAGGCTCAGTAGTTGTGGCGCATGGGCTTTGTTGCTCCGTGGCATGTGGGATCTTCCCGGGCCAGGGCTCGAACCCGTGTCCCCTGCATTGGCAGGCGGATTCCTAACCACTGCGCCACCAGGGAAGCCCTGTTGTTTCTTATTTAATGAAGAATTTTGTTAATTCTCTTAGCCTGACACAAAGTTGATGCTCAGTACAGAGAGGTACTATAATTTATTGAGTGACTACTGGTTATCAGGCACTGAGCCAGGCTACATAGCTACATTTGTAGCCATTCAAGTTGATCATAAACATTCTGATTCAGCTAAATTTAAACATGGTGAGCTGTTTTTACTCCCAATACTTCTAACCAAAGGTGTGGTGTTTTTCCCAAGAGCGACCAATTATGCAGTTCCCTGAACACCAAATGGCTGTCCAACAATTCAATTCAACTCTGACACTAACTACCCAGAATTAGCAGAGGCCCCACAGGTTAAGGGCTCAGCCCCACAACACTGCCTCCCCTTCAGATACTAGTCACAAGCCCCAGGTTACTACCTGTACTTCTGACTGACTGGCTCTAAACTGAGATTCTGGGGACTTCCATGGTGGTCCAGTGGTAAAGAATCCACCTTACAATGCAGGGGACACGGGTTCAATCCCTGGTCAGGGAACTAAGATCCCACATGCAGTGGGGGAACTAAGCCTGTGAGCCACAACTACTGAACTTGCGTGCCTCAACTAGAGCCGGGGTGCTGCAAACTACAGAGCTCACGCGCCCTGCAGCCTGTGCACCACAACGAGAGAGAAGCCCGTGTACCACAACGAAAGTTCCTGCGTGCCTCAACAAAGATCCCACCTGCCGCAACTAAGACTCAACACAGCCATAAATAAATAAATAAATAAACAATAAACCTTAAAAAAAAATATTGAGATTCTCATGACCCCCTCTTCAGGTTTGGTAATTCACTAGAATGGCTTATACAAGTCAGGAAAACACTTTACGTACATTACTGATTTTTTTTTTTTTTTTTTTTTTTTTTTTTTTTTTTTGCGGTACGCGGGCCTCTCACTGTTGTGGCCTCTCCTGTTGCGCAGCACAGGCTCCGGACGCACAGGCTCAGCGGCCATGGCTCACGGGCCTAGCCGCTCCGCGGTATGTGGGATCTTCCCGGACCGGGGCATGAACCCGTGTCCCCTGCATCGGCAGGCGGACTCTCAACCACTGCGCCACCAGGGAAGCCCCACATTACTGATTTTTAAAATAAAGGATACAGGGACTTCCCTAGTGGCGCAGTGGTTAAGAATCCACCTGTCAATGCAGGGGACACGGGTTCGAGCCCTGGTCCAGGAAGATCGCACATGCCGCGGAGCAACTAAGCCCATGAGCCACGACTACTGAGCCTGCGTTCTAAAGCTGGCGAGCCACAACTACTGAGCATGCGTGCCACAACTACTGAGCCCGTGTGCTGCAACTACTGAAGCCTGCAGGCCTATGGCCCGTACTCCACAAGAGAAGCCACCAAAATGAGAAACCCGCGCACCACAACAAAGAGTAGCCCCCGCTTGCCGCAACTAGAGAAAGCCTGCACTCAGCAACGAAGACCCAACACAGCCAAAAATAAAACAATAAAAAATAAAAGAAATTAAAAAAGAAAATCATACAAAAATAAAATAAAGGATACAACTCAGGAACAGACAAATGGAAAAGATGCATGGGGCAAGCTATGGGGAAAGGGGGTGGAGCTTCCATGCCCTCTCTAAGAGCCTCCCCCTCCCAGCACCTTGGTGTGTTTACCAACACAGAAGCTCTCCAAACCCCATCATTGACGGGTTTTACGAAGCTTTCATTACATAGTCATGATTGATTAAATTATTGCCCATTGGTGGTTAACTCAATCTCCAGCCCCTCTCCCCATGCCAGTAGTTGGGGGTGGGGTGGAAGTTCCAATACTCTAATCATGCCTTGGTCTTTCTGGAGACCAGTCTCCATCCTGAAGCTATTTAGGGGCCCCCAGCCACCAACCATCTCATTAGCATACAAAAGACTCTTATTGCTCTGGAGATTCCAAGGGTTTTTAGGAGGGGTGTGCCAGGAACCAGGGGAAAAAGACCAAATATGTATTTGTCACACATGGCCTTAGACATAACTTGGAAAAACACATCTCTTTTGTACACTGATGTCAATACCATGATTAAAAGAACCCTAATAAAACTTTCTTAGGCACCAAATAAGCTTACATTAAGTTTATAAAGACAGCACTTACACATGTGATAAATGCGACTGTCAGTATTTTAGGTGTGAAGTTTACTGCCAGTGAGCACAGGGAGTGTTCTATTCATTTTTATGTCTCCAATGTCTGGCCAACCCTGGGCACAAACAGAATAAATGAGTGAGTGAGTGAAGCTGAGAGCCATTTGCTGATTTTAACTAGTGACATGTCACATGTCCTCCCTCTAGTGGCCATGAAAGGTTGCCAGGACAATTCCTACACCTTTGATCCACATGTTCTTTCAAAATTCTCTCAATATGGACACTTTGAACATCTAAGATGATGTCACTGGTGATTGCTTTCTGTACTTATGTGTGGATGTGGATGCATGCAAATGTGGTTACAAATACCAAGGAGCAAATAGCCACAAGCAAGGCCCAAAAGTCAAGGTGTCTTCCAGTGTTCAGACCCCCAGTTATTATACAGGAACAACAGCCTCTGCCCCCGGGGAGGGAGAGAGGATGCGGGGCTCTAAGTCTGGCATGCTAAGTCTGGCACTCTAAGGTGTTAAGTGAGGGCAAGAGAAGACCATCCTCCCTGAGATAATGATTCCAAAGCACGAGTCTTGCTTGCTGAGAGCAACAGGAGGAGGACGTCCCCAAATCATGCTTGTGAGAAACCTGGACAACCCTGAACTTTTTCTCCATCCCATTCCATTCTTTCTTCAGCTCCCTGTCTGTGACACTGGGACAACCTGCTTTCCTGGTTTCCTAGATAGAGTGGTGCAGGGTATGTCAGCCCAGACTCGGGAAGCAAGACATGTCATTTGCTTTATTTTTCTGTTTCTCAATTCAATTTCGGTGTCAAGTGCCCAATTCCCAGGAGTACCGGAAAGAAATCTCATTAAATGGGAGCTCTGTCGAGGCCCTGTGATTTGTCTTTGCCAAACCCTGCTGAGATGTTTGAGTTCTTGCCCTCCTGGAACCTTCAGTTAGAGGATATTTCTGCTCCAAGTCTGCCAGCTGGGGGCACAGGGGTCATCCTGCTTTCTTGTGACCTTGGGAAGTCATCAAAGGCCCTTCCTGTCTGAGCCACCTCTGGAGTGGTACCCTCTCTGAGGTCTCGCCAGGGAAGCAGAGGCCAGGGCCCCATCTGGAACCCACCAACTTTATCACTTCCCTTCTGTCGTTCTGACCCCATTTTAGGTCAGGGAATCTTCTAGTCTACGGGAAAGTGGGGAGCTTGATAAGAAGGTGTGCTGTCCGGATGTTTCTGCATTTTCTAAGACAATGAACACACAATAGCCTAGAGGGGTGTGTGTGTGTGTGTGTGTGTGTGTGTGTGTGTGTGTGTGTGTGTGTGTGTGTGTGTAAAATCCAAGGAAATATGAACTACGGTGGGGTGAGGGCAAGTTGCGAACTCGAAGTATCATCCCAAGATGTTGTTATTGGCCTGAGGCTGTGCTGGACTTGAGTAAAAAGGGAAAAACATATTCTAGCCTCTTTGTACTCAGGGTACATGACTGAGTTTTCATAATTTGCTTTAACTTCTTTTTGAAGCACTTAGGGAGGAGGAAGCAGGAGCCATGTGTGTCAGTCTTGATTAAAGATCCATTTGTCTGGTTCCAGAGATGGCATTAAATGCAGGTTCATTTCCCCCTAAGGAGTGGACAGTTAACTGGAGACTCAGACCCACAAGGGGGGGCCTCTGGAGACCTGGCAAGAAAAGGTGGAGGAAAGTACTGAGCCAGTGGAGGGAGTCAATGGTATGTTCTCTCCCCAGTGCAGACAGAGTTCACGAGAGTTGACCCTGGAGAAAGGATGAGGGTCCAAGGACCTCGGCAGGTGCAACAGCAGCATCGGGGTGGGACACTGCTCATCCCCTTTTCCTAGGCCACCTGTGGAGATGGCTCCTGGCCCCTCTCTTTTTATGTGACCAGTTGAGTGTAGTTCTTCCTGTTACTAAAAGTGGCCAGAGGTTTAGGGACTGCCTATCCAGACACAAGCCAACCACCTTTAAAAAAACAATCCTTTAAGAAATACAGATGAACAATAGGCACATGAAAAGATGCTCAACATCACTAATTATTAGAGAAATGCAAATCAAAACTACAATGAGGTATCACCTCACACTGGTCAGAATGGCCATCATTAAAAAGTCTACAAATAATAAATGCTGGAGAGGGTGTGGAGAAAAGGGAACCCTCCTACACCACTGGTGGGAATATAAGGTGGTGTAACCACTGTGGAAAACAGTATGGAGGTTCCTCAAACTAAAAATAGAACTACCATATGATCCAGCAATCCCACTCCTGTGCATATATCTGGACAAAGCTATAACTCAAAAAGATACATGCACCCCTATATTCATAGCAGCACTATTCACAATAGCCAAGACATGGAAACAACCTGAATGTCCATCGACAGATGAATGGATAAAGAAGATGTGGTATATATATATAATGGAATACTACTCAGCTATAAAAAAGAATGAAATAATGACATTTGCAGCAACATGAATGCAACTAGAGATTATCATACTAAGCAAAGTAAGTCAGAAAAAGACAAAAACCGTATGATATCACTTATATGTGGGATCTTAAATATGACACAAATGAACCTATCTATGAAACAGAAACAGAATCATGGACATAGAGAACAGACTGGTGGTTGCCAAGGGGGGAGGGGGTTGGGGGAGGCATGGAGTGGGAGGTTAGGGTCAGCAGATGTTATGCTTTTATAGAATGGATAAATAACAAGATCCTATTGTATAACACAGAGAACTATATTCAGTATCCTATGATAAACCAAAATGGAAAAGAAGATTAAAAAAAGGATATGTATATATGTATAACTGAATTATCCAGCAGTAATTAACACAACATTGTAAATCAACTATACTTCAACAAAAAAATAAAATAAAATAAAATTCCACCTCCTAAGAGGCAGAGAAGGAAAAAAAAAATCCTTTAAAAACAGAGTTAAAAGACAATCACCCTTTTCATTTCACATACAGCATTCATTGGTGGCTAAACCAAAACTCCTGTCTTACAATCAAGGGTTATTACCTACCTCAACCCTGAAGGCCTACAGCTTTCAGTCTTTCAGAGCATGGGCTGACTACCAAAGCAAGTTCTTGTTTTAAAGGGGTATGTACTTGTTGGGGTCATGGGATGGCTCTTGGGCCCTGCGAAGGGATTTGTCCCAGGAACTCCAACCAAGACAGTGTGTGACAATCCAATGAAATGTAATAGGAAAGCCAGAACCTGAGAGTCTCCCTTGAATGTGGGCGAGTTAATGGAGGAGAGGTTGGTGCACCAGAGGAAAAGACTGAAAGAAGAGAAGGAGACTAAAATGTCTGTTTCCTGTAGCACATGGATTCAGAGAAAGACTTTTCTGAGACAATTCCTCCTATGAGTTTGAAAACCCAGCTCCTGGGGCAATGGAAATAGCAGTAGTATCCCATAATTATGGGCGTGGGAAATCCAGTCTCCACAGGGAGAGGACCAAGACAATGCCGTTTTACACTAGTGTCAGTTTAAAGCCCCCATTAGACATATAATGTTAGAAATGTCCCATTTCTGAGACTGGGCAGCTGCAGGGGAGTTTAAAAGCAGTATTTCATAGCAGGAGTTTCTGCAAATGTTGTCATCCAATCACTTAAAAATACACTGGGCCATAAACTGGGACCTGGAAAATTCCAAGGATTGCCTTTCCATCACCACCACTTTTTTATGACCAAACCATTGAAAAGTCAATTTCCCATTTCCACTCCTTACACCAAGACTACTGTTGTTTTAATGAGGTAAAAAAG
This sequence comes from Delphinus delphis, assembly GCF_949987515.2. Taxonomy (NCBI): domain Eukaryota; kingdom Metazoa; phylum Chordata; class Mammalia; order Artiodactyla; family Delphinidae; genus Delphinus; species Delphinus delphis. Next base: position 55,978,784 of record NC_082688.1, read on the forward strand.
AAAAAAATGAAAGTGATAAGAATCATGGGGCAAAGCCTGCTCCACCAGCAGTGATAATAATGAGGGTATGCTGAGCTGGAGGGGCGGTGCCCAGATGACCTTCTTCGGGGCTGGCACGTGTTCCCCGCCCTGGCTGGGTGCAGCTGCATGCCAACAAGTCTCACTGTTGGCACATTCTGTGAGGACCAGGGGAAGGTCAAGGGCATGCGTGCCTTTGGAAGCCAAGCAGAGATTCTTGGAGCCTTCAAAAAATAATTTTAAAATATAATTTTCTTATCACAGAAGCCATACTCATTCATCAAAACTTAGCACATTAGTTATATCTTTCCATATATATATATGTTGTTGTTTGTTTGTTTGTTTTTTGTTTTTTTGCGGTACACAGGCCTCTCACTGTTGTGGCCTCTCCCGTTGCGGAGCACAGCCTCCGGACGTGCAGACTCAGCGGCCATGGCTCACGGGCCCAGCTGCTCCGTGGCATGTGGGATCCTCCCGGACCGGGGCATGAATCTGTGTCCCCTGCATCGGCAGGTGGACTTTCAACCACTGCACCACCAGGGAAGCCCTATAAATGTTTTTTTATAACAAAAATGGGATTATTCTATTCTATAATTTACATCTTTCACTTAACAATACAGTATGGGCATATTTTTGTGTGTTAACAAATACACATCTACATCATTTTTAGTGACTTATAGTCCAGCAATATACCCCAAATACTTGATTTGAATTAATAATGTTTTTAAAGTTTTTTTCCCCACAAATTAGACTGATGATGAGAGTCAGGAGATGAGATGACCAAATGAGGGAAGAGAGGGTGAAAAGAGGCAGAGAGGACATGTGCATGTATTCCTGGGGTATTTCCTCTTTCTTTTCTAAATGTGGGCCTGTAGGCAAAGGTATACAATCTTCCCAATCCTCATCTGTAAAATGGGACTAGTAACAAGAATGGGTTGTTTTGAAGACCAAATGAGTTTATATATGTGTGTGTGTGTGTGTGTGTGTGTGTGTGTGTGTGTGTGTGTGTGTGTGTGTGTGTATGTGCAGAGTGTGTTCATTAAGTGATGGGTGTTGTATTTCTTCTCTTTCCCCAAACCAGGAAAGTAGTGCTTTCTCACTTCAGAATAGGGGGCCCAAGTGGGTGGGAACCCTCCGCCCATCAACTTATCATAGGGAGTCTGGGCTGCAGGGGGCGGGCTTCTGCCATCCTTGCATAGTTGAAGAGGAAGGAGAAGGGTGGGGCAGGGGTCCCTGGGACAGCTGAAGGGAAGGGAGGGTGGGATTCATCCACTTTGCTGTTTTGCTGGTGAGTCGCTGTGTTTGACTGACCACCTCTGGCCAGGTTTGGAACGAAGGCAGAAAATAGGATGAACAGAATTCACATCACAGAGAGGCAGAAGAGAAGAAAGTTAATGGCCCAGATTTGATGGCCAGTTCAGCGGAGTTTGAATCCCTGTCCCTCCATGCCCTGGCTGTGTGCACTTGGCCTCACTGTGCCTCAGCTTTTCATCTACTAAAAACAGATGATAATGGTGGTGATGATGATGACAATGAAAATGATGATAACTGAATGTACATTTCAGGGTTGTTTTCAAGATGAAATGAGTTAATATGTATGTAGCATTTAGAATTGCGTCTGGTACATGGCAAGGGTTCACTCTCACTATTAGTCGCACTGTATGAAACGAACAGAACAGTTTGGGTCAGGAAAGGTGTCCGAGATTGTGTGTTTCCCCTGCATCATGGTTTGTGCCCGTGGACAGGTGGCAAAGAGCTTCAAACAGAGGCTTGTCCAAGTTCACTTAGTCAGACAGCATAGGGAGGCCAGGAAACTTCACTCGTTGACCCTGGGTCCTTTGTGTTCCTTGTATAAACACACACTTGTGGCTTCGAGCAAAAGTCTGTCCTGGATCTCAGACATGAGCTCCTCAATTGCTGTCACCTTTGTGGGACCCAGGAATCTGTAGGCTCCCTACCTTGGTTGAACAAGAGGTGGAATAAGGCAGGTAGTATCAGCCAAATTACCTGGGGTAGTTTTGGGACTGCAAATAAGCTCATGTGAAAGGCTGGTTACAAGTTTGATTCTAAAAGCTACCAGCCACTAAAGAAACAATCCTGCCCTGGGGGTGGAGTGGCAGGCCCCTCAGCCAGGCAGGCACCGCATTCCAGGGACACAGGTGACCCCAACGGCGTCCTGGAGGGAATCGTATGGCAAAAAGTGGGGCCTCACAGTTCCTGCTGGCCATGTCGCTGTCTGGTAAAGGCTTAGAGCAAATACCAGAGAGAAAAATCTGGTTTTTCTATAGGGAAAACCAAAATAATATGTTAAAGTATAATACCATAATTAAAAAGTAAAACATGCTCATCATAAACAATTTAGAAAACAGAGAAAACATAATGAAGAAATAAAATTATCATTTTTGTGTGGTGCTTTTTTTGTTCTTTTATTTATTTTTTGAAAGAAAATTATATTTGTGATGAAATTACTCAGTATTTGCAGTACAGTTTTGAAGTTGTCATCATCATCATCATAACCATCCTGAAAGTTATTTAAGTAACTGAAAGCTATGCTAAATGCTGTAAAAAGAGTTTAAATATAACACCCTAACTCACACTATATAAATGCATTATCAACATAGATACACCTAAGATATATCATCAGCAAAATAAAAATATTAAGCCTATACATGAAAAGACAGGGAAGAATGTACACATTACTGGAAAAAGCAGTTAATGGCATTTTGTGTGGTTCTTTTTGGCGTTTGATTATGTATCCATAGTAGTATGTAATTTGATATAATTGAGATTATAAAGTATATTGAATTTTATATCCTGATTTTCACATATTATATTATGAGCACTTTTGCATGTCATTAGGTATGTTCTTCAAAATATCATTTTTAATAGCTGCAAAGCATCCTAGTAGATGGCTGGACCATAATTCTTTTTTTTTTTTTTTTTTTTGCTATACGCGGGCCTCTCACTGCTGTGGCCTCTCCCACTGCGGGGCACGGGCTCCAAATGCGCAGGCTCAGCGGCCATGGCTCACGGGCCCAGCCGCTCCGCGGCATGTGGGATCCTCCCGGACCGGGGCACGAACCCGTGTCCCCTGCATCGGCAGGCGGACTCTCAACCACTGCGCCACCAGGGAAGCCCTGGACCATAATTCTTTTAACCATTATTAGACATTTACGCTATTTCCAATTTTTCCTTTTTTTTTTTTTTTTTACAGCTATGAGCAATGCAGCCTTAAGCCTTTTACAGTTAAATATGTGTGTATATCCCTGATAATGTCCTGAGGTTAAAATCCTAGACAGGGACTCACTAAGGTTCCGCATTCTCCTACTATTAGGGAGAATGCAAAGCTTCCCTTGCAGGGCCCCTTAGGAAGGTAGAGCAGGAGAGGGACAGCTGACATATATCCAGGCAAAATCCTTATCAGGACTTGGTGCTAAAAGGCAAAGCTCTCAGTGATGACAGATGGGACACTTTGGTGTCCATGTGGGGACTGCTCCATTTAGGCTCTACTTTTGGGGCCTCTGTTCTGTAGGCTCCTGGTCTGCTATATTAGAAATGCATCTGAAATTACTTTAAGCAAAAAGGTAGTCAATTGGAAGAATACTGGAGCATCTCAGGTAAGCAAAAGAAGGGCGTGTAACCAAATTGTGGGAAGGGCAGGGACACAGCTGAACCTCACAGGAAACAGGAACCAGGGAGTCAAGTATGTCAGCACTTTCCTTATCAGGTACCTACTCCTGACCGACCAACCAAGCCAGGAGGGTAGGCTCTATAAGGACATGAAAACTCCCAAATACGGGCTTCTCAGAAGAAGGGGTTGCTATGCCATGGAGAGAGGGAAGGGTAATGGCCTTCGGGGTCTCTTTTTTCAAGCTGTGATGACATGATGGACTTGGCACTGCCTCCCACTGGGACCTGGGCCGGGCCCTGGAAGAGTCTAGAAGTGGGTTATCTTTAGCCAGTTTTGCTCAAGGCTTTAGGGAGGAAGATTCTCTTTCTTTTGCGTTTTCTTCCCCCCCCCCTTTTTTTTTTTTTCCTGCTCTAAGGTGGTGAGTCCTCTAGGACCAAGATTAGGAGGTGGGCCTTGGGGACAAAGGTGAAGGCAGTCAGTTACAGGGTAAGTGTTAGCTCAAAGGTAAAATTAGCACTCTGGCTCCCATAAGCTCCAGCCCAGCTTAGCAGGACTGGAGGGTCCATGCAGGGGTCTGGGACCAAACACTAGCAGCAAATGCCAAGCCCTGGTGTGGAGTGTCCCCAGAGTACATCTCCCTCCTGTACCTATGGCAGCAGAAGCCTGAGGATGTGTAGGCCAGGAGTCCTGGCCAAACAGCTGTCCACTTCTTCATGACAAACAAAAAGGGAAGCACATTTTTAGGGCTTTCGAGACATATTGCCAAATTACCATCCTGAAAATTGCACCAGTTCACACCCTGTCTGGAAGCCAGCAGAGTCCAACCCAGGGGGAGCTCTTGTCAATCCTGTACACAGCACCATCTCAATCAACTACAATTAGCACTCAATGTCTGCACAGGGTAGAGTTTTCCTTAGAACCAATCCATCACATATAATAATCACTGTCATACAATGCCACCTGATAAAATATTGTGTTGGTTCCTTCTGTGCAAAGTTCCTATACCATTTTCCTATGGTTTTTTTTTTTTTTTTTTTAAGATAAATTGCTAGGGGACTATTTTCAAATGGTATAGAATTCAGAAAGGTTTCTTTGGGAAACTTGTTTGGCTGTGCTTTTTTCTCACACTGAAGTTCCTGTCCTGAGCACAGGCATTAGTGTTTGGGTGTAGACTTTCTGCTTTTTTCAGGGCTTGGGATCCATTTTTTGAAGACTGGACAAATGTGGATGGATGCCTCATTGGGAGCGCTGCCTGCCACGACTTCCCTAAGCAAACATGGTGTGATGGCAGTGGGCCACAGGGCATGTGAAGGGCACACGCCAGTACACACAGACTGGTACTAGCTGGCACACCATGCCCTGTTCATAGTTGCACAATTGGATCAAAGCGTGATAGAGCTGCAAGGACCCTTGGAGACCATCTATTCCAACCCTCTCCACCAAATCTACCCACCTTACAGAGGAGGGAAGGGCTAGAAGTGGCTTGTCTGTGGTTACACAGGCAGAATAATCAGTCAAAAATGAGGTCTGGGTCTCCTCATCCCCAAACCAGAGCTCTGGTAAAAGGTAAATATGCATTTAAGGAAGAATTTAAGTTTTGTATTGCTTGTGTCCAAATATTTTAATACACATGGAGAATGATCAAGTAAGTCAAGCCCAATAGAGCCAGGAAAACCTGTGTGCAAATACTTTGCAATTTCAGTACTTCCAGCTCTTAGTGAGGAGAAGTCGAGCTTGAAGGAGATTTCACTACAGACCAATGGTAAATACACAAGTGTAAACACAGCTCTGATTATGGTATTTGTTAATGATTGTCCTTTGTTAGTGGCTTTTGGCCCAATTGCATCCTGTATCAGGTAAGGCTGCTAAATTCGAGGTCACAAGACTGAGTTCAGTGTAATGCTCTACTTCTTTGCTAACTATGTGACCTTTGATAATGACCTCTCTGAATGTCAGTTTTCTTATCTTTAAAGTAGGGATAATGATACTTGCCTCATAGGTCAGAATATAATGTATTTAAATGTATACAGTCTTGTGACCCCCAAAGATACCCTGGTCCTAATCTCTGGAATCTCTGAATGTTACCTTATATGGAAAAAAAGTGTGTTTGTAGATGCGATTAAATTAAGGGACTTGAGATGGGTAGATTATCCTGGATTACCTAGGAAGGCCCTAAATGCTATCATAAATATCCTTATAAGAAGGGGGCAAAGGGAGATTTGACTCCAGATAGAAGACAGAAGGCTGTGTGACCACAGACGTAGACATGAGAGTGATGAAGCTACAAGCCAAGGAAAACCAGCAGCCACCCAAGGCTGGAAGTAGCAAGAAAAAGATTCTCCCCTAGAGCCTCCAAGAGGGAGGGTGGACCTGCCAACACCTTGACCTTGACCCAAAATGGATTCTGGACTTTCAGCCTCCAGACCTGTGAGAGAATAAGTTTCTGTTGTTTTAAGCCACTGAGTCTGTGGTAATTTGTTAGAGCAGCCACAGGAATGTAATATCGATCCCACTGAGATACAAGAGATGGTTAGAGTTACAGGTCCTATGGTTTCTTAGACTTCCCCCAAAGTCCAACAGTTCCATGAAAATGAGAAAAATGTAAATTCTCATGCTCCTGTGCTAGAGAGAAGCAGAGGCAAGATTTAGGAGAAGCCAGGGGCCCTGGTTAACTTCAGGGCTGAGGTGGCTTTATGGGGGCTTGATGGTTCTTCACAGGAGACAAATAAGATGTTTGCAGATACCTTTCAGGCAAAGCATTGCTTCTCTAGTGGCCCTACTACAGCTGGAGAGTGAGGCTCCAGAGGGCTTTAAGGGGTGGGTGGAACTGCCCTGCTTGGAAGAGGGGCAGAATTCTGTTGGTTTTGCCGGGAGTGAGGGGGCAGAATGAGCAAGTTGCCAGAGGCTGAATGTCTATGATGCCTTTCCTTCAACCCCTTCCCTCTTCATTCAAGTTACAAAAATCAAAAAACGCTGGGTATAGTGGATTTTTCCTCAAAGATGTTATTGTGAAAATTTTCATATATAGAGAGAAGTTGAAAAAAATTAAACAGCAACCAGTCGTATACGCACTACCTGGATTTTCCAACTAACATCTTACTACATTTATTCCATATCTACTCATCTATGCATCCTCTAACCACATCAATCCATCTTATTTTTTGACGGGTTTCAAAGTACATTGCAGACATCAGTACACTTCTAAACATCTCAGCATGCATCTCATTAGCTAGGGTGGCTTGAGTGGATTTTTTTGGTGCAAAGCACAGAAGATGCTTAAGTTTGTTCCTGGACTGACACAGGGAAGAAGCAGGGCACCAGACGTGGACACAAGTGTACGGGGCAGAAGCATGAAGAAGTAAAGCCGGGGAGGGCACTGAAATTTGGGGAGAGGCTGGTTTCCCACAGGCCAGGAGTTGGATTTGGAGATAAGATTAACCACGTCCCATCTGATGTCCAAACCGCATTCATACAGGCAAAGGCCCAGTGGTGAGGCTATCCATGCGTGGGCAGAGGAAGCTGAAATGGTGCTTATAAGCCCAACAATCTTTTCTGTGCTGGACACATAGTAAGCTCATCAGTGCAAAAGTTTAAAGGAAAAAGATCTCTGATTTTTATTTTAAAAAATATCACCAGAAGGAGAAGAAAGAGAGAAAGAAATAGGAGAAATACTTGAAGAAATAACGACAGGGAATTTCCTCAAATTAATGTCAGACACCAAACCACAGATACAGGCAGCTCAGAGAACACCAAGCAGGATAAATGCCAACAAAAGCTACACCTGGCATATCATATTCAAACTACAGAAAATAAGAGTTAAAGGAAAAATCTCTAAAGAAGCCAGAGGGGCAAAACATCTTACCTATAGAGCAGTCAAGATAAAAATTATATCCAACTTCTCCTCGGAAACCATGCACACAAAAGAGAGTGGAGTGAAATATTTCAAGTGTTGAGAGGAAGAAAACCACCAACTTAGAAGTCTGTATCCTGTGAAATTAATTTTCAAAGGTGAAGGAGAAATACAGATTTTCTCAGGCAAACAAAAATTGAATTTGCTGCCAAGAGAACTACCTTGTAAGAAATGTTAAAAGAAGTTCTTCAGAGAGAAGGAAATGGTACAGGGAAGAAATTCAGCTCTAGGAAAGGAAGAATGTTAGAAAAGGAATAAATGAAGGTAAAATTTCACATTCCTGAAGTAAAACACACACACACACACACACACACGTGTGTGCACGTGATCCCCAGGTCTTCTGCTTTTAACTGAGTATCTTGCCTTGAAGGATGGATGACTCTGAGGAAGTCTCCCAGGGAGCAGGAGACCTGGGGCACAGTGACTTGGCCCAGACCTGGATGAGGGGTGCTTGCTTCTGCCTGAGCTGGAGGCCTGTACTCTCCTGGGTGGGGGGAGGGGAAAGAGAAGACCCAAACCTGCCCACAAGATGACATCCTGTCCAGCTAGCAGCTGGACGCTTAGCTTTCCAGGTGGCAGTCTTGCTGAAGACCAGAGGAAAGAAAAAAGCCAGGAGGCCACCTGAGGGAGGCCTCTGACCACAGGAAGCAGCAACATCATGAGGCAATGAGCCAGGGGCCACCAGAGATGCCGTGAGAATTGGGGATGATGAAGGTTTCAGACACCCCCAAGATGGCTCCGCATCAAAGCTATGGACCAGGAGCTGCAGACCCAGCCACCTGCCTGAGCTTGCCACCATGTTGGCCTTGCCTGCACCTCTAGCTTGAAGCAGCCTGGGGTAGGAGAGGGAGGAAGAGTATACGAGTCATGGCTTTCCTCCCTGTTTTTGTGCCTTGTTAGCCAAAACAGAGAGATCCCCAGGCTAGAGATTTGAATTTCAAAGTTCTATGCTCAGGAGAACTGAAATGGAGCAAGAGGACACAGGTCGCCATATGAGGCAGAGGCACGGGAAACTGGGAAACGGGAAAGGCCTGCCGGGTTGACCTTCTGGAGACCCACACAACTGCCCTCCCTCAGTGCTGAACATGTTTGCAGAGACAAAGGCAGGCTGGGTACTTCCTACCAGGGACTCTGGTGCCAAAACCCAGTCTCCCTCTGTTTGGTCAGGGCTGCTTAGTTCAGAACCAATATGATGGTTTAGGCATTTGCCTCAAGAAGAGACAGGACCAGCTAACCCAATGCCAGGGACGGAGTTTGCAACAGCAGGGGAAAGGACTTTTGAGTTGGGTCTGGCTCCGCCACAGACCTTTGTGTGACCTGGGTGGGTCATCTCTTCCCTCTGTGTCTCTGCCTCTGCTCTCAGAAGAGACCATTCATCACCTTCAGATCATTCACACCAGCCCACTCTTTCTGTGGAGGGTGCAGAGGGCAGTGAAAGAGAGGAGCAGGCTTATGTCTGGTGGAAGGGTGGGGTTGCCGCTGTCCTTAGAGCTACTATCCCCAGATTGTGGGTAGAGAATGTTCCCAGAAAGGCATGATCGCAGCAGACCAGATGTGGCCCAACATGTGAGGGTGTCAAGAGGCCAGGGTGGAATGGACTGGCCCAAGGCCAGGGAGGGGTGGCCAAAAGGACATCCCTGGCCTCTAAGGAATAGCAGGCCCAGGCCTGGGGGTGCTCAGATGGCCTTCCTGGGAAGCTGTGTGTGGGCTCACCAGCTGGGCTTTTCTCCACCAGCCAGTACTTCTGCCCAGGCCAGAGAACTGAATGGAGCCAGTGGTTCTCAAACTCTGGCTTGTGTTAGAAACACCTGGAGGAGCTGTTAGAACACGGATTGCTGGGCCCCACTCAAGAGTTTCTGATCCAGGATGTCTGGAGTGGGGCCTGAGAATATGTTTTTCTAACCCATCCCCAGGGCCTGTTGCTGCTGTACAGTGTGAGAACAACTGAACCATGGGGAAATGATTATATTTTATGTGACATCATGGTAGATGCTATATGTATATCATCTCATGTAACCCTCACCACGACCCTGCTGGGTAGATGCTGGGCAGTCTGTGAAACTCTCTGTTATGGGTTGAATTGTGTCCCCCCAAAGATACATTGAAGTCCTAACTCCTAGTATGTGACCTCACTTGGAAATAGGGTTGTTGTAGATATAGTTAGTTAAGATGGGGTCCTATCGGTGTAGGGTGAGCCTTTAATCTGACTGGTGTCCCTATAAGAAGACACGGACACAGGGCTTCCCTGGTGGCACAGTGGTTGAGAGTCCGCCTGCCAATGCAGGGGACACGGGTTCGTGCCCCGGTCTGGGAAGATCCCACATGCCGCGGAGCGGCTGGGCCCGTGAGCCATGCGCCGCTGAGCCTGCGCGTCTGGAGCCTGTGCTCCGCAATGGGAGAGGCCACAGCTGTGAGAGGCCTGTGTACCGCAAAAAAAAAAAAAAAAAAAAAAAAAAAGACACGGACACAAAGAGAGGGCACAACACCATATGAAGAGAGAGACACAGAGAAGACAGGTGACAGTGAGGCAGAGATGGGAGTGATGCATCTACAAGTTGGGCAGTGCCAAGGATGGCCAGCAAAACCAGAAGTTGGAAGAAGCAAGGAAGTGTCCTCGCCTTCAGGGTTCAGAGGGAGAATGGCCCTCTGATCCTTTGACTTCAGACTTGTAGCCTCCAGAACTGTGGAACCATACATTTCTGTTGTTTAAGCCTCCCAGCTGGTGTTATTCTCTTAGAGCAGCATTAGGAAACTGATAGACGCTGGAGCCAAACTGCGTCCTTGCTGTTCCTCAAGGGCCATGACTCTAACTGGCAAGACCAGGGAACCCTTCCTGAGCCAAAGAGAGCTCTGGACATGAGGTGGCCTAGTGTGAAGACATTGCCCAATGGGGATGCTCCATTCTGGACAATGACCAACCAGCCCCATCAGATCTGTCAGGTGAGGACTGCAAGAGTAATGAGGAGGTAATAAGAAGTATCAGAAGGAGTGGTGGGTACTTTTGCTGACGAGTCACTATAGCCACAGTCACCTCCTTAATGAAAATGGGGCTCTCCCCAGCCTCCATGAAACAGTGCCAGCTCAGCCTTGGAAAAGTCCTGTCCTTCCTAACACTATACTTCTCCACCTCACCTGAGGCCGCCTATGGGTCTCTCTTTGTAATCTGGAAGAAGCTAAACAAATAAGAATGATCCTAAAAAAAATGATTGTGCCCACCTTACCATTGAGCAAACTGAGACTAAGAAAGGTCAGGTAACTTATCCAAGGCCCCATGGCTAATAAATAGCAAAGATGAGACTTGAACCCCTGGCTTCTATTTTAGCACTGTATTCATTTGTCCCTCATGGGAAAGGCCCAAGCAGAAGCTCTTGGGGTGAGGTAGATTCTAGTGTTAGCATTCCACATTTTAGTCAGTGCCCCCTGAAGAGCACAAAATGGCCACACCATGGGCCCCGGGGAAGGTTATCCAGCAGGTAGTGACCTTGACAAGCTGCTTATAGGTGATCACTCCCTCTCTGGCTTTGGGGCCCAGAATGGGACTCAACCCTGCATGTCTGCATGCATTTCTCTAATAAGCATTTATTAAATACCTTCTGTGTTTCCCAGCCTTTGAATGTTAATTGTCTATGAAATTCTTACATTTGAGGCATTATCCTTCCAACTCTTAACCACTAGCACAGTACCCCTCTCCCCAAGCAAACAATATGATTTATACTATCAAGGAATTCATACAGGAAAGGGGTGTATACCTCATGTTGTCCACGCATAGTATGAGAAGGGCATACTCCTCACGTGTCATATAGCTCTCACATGACGTAAGAGGTTCAGAAAGGGGAAAAGCAACTCCAAAATTTTTGGTGACTACTGAGTTCAGTCCTTGGCATATTGTAGGCGCTCAAGAAATATTTACTGACTAGGTGAAAGAATTTGGGCAGTGTTTCTGTTAGGAAATACTTATCATCAGAATCAGTTGTAAAGCCATCTCTTCATTCATTATTTTATTCATTTATTCAAGAAATAGCTGTATACATCAACTACACGTCAATTAAAAAAAAAAGAAATAGTTGTGAGCCCTTGCTTTGGGCCAGCAGCTGATAATGCAAAGGTGAATGAGACACAGTCTCTGCCCTTGAGAAGGTCAAGGAATAATCCACATGGAGAGTTCCTGGACACATGTTCTAAGTAAATAACTGACTCTGGGGAAGGGGAGCCGGTCTTATAGCTGTCCTATGCCGGACTGTGTTTAATTCGTGGGCAGTTTTCCTCTGGGGGAATCTCCATGTTTAAGCATGGGGGTTTGGCTATCTCCACTCTGCCAATTACTAACTAGTGACCTTAAGTAAGTTACCCAAACTTCCTGGGCCTCAGTCTCCTCTGTTAAGTGGTGGTAATAATAACTCCCACCTGACAGTGCTGTGTGGGGCTTCAGGAGAAAATGAGATAATCCACGTTACTCACTTCATTCACTTTCTGGCACACAATAAGAATACAATACATTTAATATATATTTATGGGCTGAATTCTTTGCGGAAAGGGACTCATTATAGGCTCTTTGTTAAATACTTGAAGGAAAAGGCCAATCACATGAGAAGCTGGACCTATAATGACCCTTCGTGGTGATACAGCCCAAAGGGTGTTCTTGGAGCACCAGGGCCAGTGAGATCTGACTCCACACAAGATGGTTCGAGAAACTCTGCTAGCAATTGCCTTCCCTTGAAGATTCATAACGTGCATTAGCATATTAAGGATGTCAGAAGAGTTGTAGTTAAACAAAAGACATCTGTTTAAGTTTGTTTAGATCAGTGCTTTCCCACCGTATTAGCCCAGTAACATACTCTGGGAAAACCAAAACTCCTGAATTTAGACCTAGAAGGAAACTCTGGGCAGAGAGAGCTGGTTGGGCCCTGAGTGCCTGCCTCTGGGTGTTTTTTCTTTCCCTTTGGGGTCCTCTCACTTTACTACTTTTGCCGCTCATGACTTCCAGGGCTCCGTTAAAACTCTTTGGTTACTCCTGGTAGAGCTGATACTGGCTGAAGTATTACAAAAATTTTACTGAATACCTCTAGAAAAATACAAAGAAACATCAAGAAACACACCAACAGCCTGATCCCACCACAGCCCGATGTGGTCTCCTTCAGACCCTGGCTGAGCTGCCTTCTTTTGATCCCCAAAGGGCTGCACAAACCTGTATGCACAGTAATTGGCAAAAGGAAATCTGCCATTCTGTTGATCAAATTCAACCGTAAGCTTGAAAGCCAGCAGCACCTGATGCTGGTCCCACATTGGTCTTGGGGACTACCACCGCCTCTTTAAAATGAGGTGTCAAGCTTGGGCCCATGAAGCTCCCCTAAACTAACTGACAAATGGACACTGGGTTGGACCAATTGAATAAGCTCAGGGATAACTCACAGGAAGGAAGCGCAGAGATAAGGCAAACAAATGATTTGACTCACAAGGTCAGTCTAAGTTTCAGCTTGTTTACCAGCAGAATGTCAGAGATGATGGATTTATCCAGTCCATGACTATTATCCTAAAAAAAGTCCACATCTGGGATCTCCCCTTCAGATAACTCAAGTCAACCATCTTATTTTTAACATAAGAAACAAAATCAAAATGCTATGTAGAAACTTCTTTTACAAAGTAAATTGGAGTTGAGTTCTTTAACTCTTAAAAAGTCTGACATAGACAACATATCCCTCCATCGTCTCCACAGACTTGGTAAGAAAGAAATTATACAGCGTGGCTCTGACCTTGGGCAATTTCAAGTTCCACCTCTTCCCTTTTTCCCCCAACATTATTCTTAAAATCCCAAGATCTCACTCCAGACGGATGAAACTGCCTAACTCCCCACTGAATTTGTTCTTTTTGCTTCACATACAGAAAACACTCCCTTTGCATGGAGACAGTTGGTGTTTTTATCTGTTTAAGGTCTGTGGGTTATTCAGGCATTTTGGGGGAACAGCAGGAAGACAGAGCTGAGTAGGGCTTATGGGAGAGCCAAATGACCCTCTCTTACTGAAACAGCCCAAAGCCTGTTATAAATGGTCACTGCCCCCAAAATACAAAATCTATGGGAACATCAAAATGTCAGCCCTTAGAAGCCAGAATTTCTCATGGGATTGTAGATATGGTGGCCATAGAAGAAAGTCTGGAAAAAGGCTCTGTGCCAGGCAATGGAGATACAGAGGTAATGTGAACCTTACCCCCTGGAAGCTCAGGAACCCATGGATACATCAGAGATGAACAGATACGTCAACATCACGTAGTAAGGGGTAGGATGGAAGTGCAAACAGGGAGCACCTGGCAGCCTTCCACAGTCTCCTGCAGCACTTTCTCTCACAGTGCTTGTTAGGAAACAGCAAAGACTTAGGGAGACTTCTCAGGGATAAATCCTCAGTTGAGGAGCCCTGTATAACTCGACAGCCACCATTTGCCAAATGCTGTAGAGGTCTATCTTTGTCTTTCTTGCATCCCTTCCTTCTTATTTTCGTAACAAAAAAACAGACTCCCTCTGAACATTTCTCCTTCCCTGTTTCATTCAGCCTTGATGCGGTGTGAAACACTCCCGCCCCCAAGATCACTCCACGCCTAGACAAGGATTTGGTATGAGACCCAAGCAAGATTCTCCAATGAATCTAAATCTCCTAGGCAAACAAGGATGAACATAGTTAGAGCTGATTTCTTCCTGATGGCAACAACCTGAAGGGCCATTCATTAATTAATTCCTTCTACCTGTGTCCACAGAACTGCTCAATTCTATTCCTTCTTAAGGCCTGGTTTGCTCAGTTTTTCCTTTTTAATTCTGTGGGACACTTTTATAACCTCCCATTAATTTCCTTATATCCTTAAGTAGCCAGAGTTGAGTTTCTGTTGCCAGCAATACAGGAACCCTGACTGATGTAAGTGTTCACTGCACACCAGGCACATGAGCCCTCACCTAACAGCCCCCCTGAGAGACAGATACTGTGTTCCCATTCTGAAGATGACCAGACTGGTGCTGAGAGCCTTGCATAGCGGAAGACCACAGCCAGTCCATGCTGAAGCCAGCATTTGACTCAGAACCAGAATCCAAAGCCCAGGCTTTCTCCTATTCATCCCTCCATGTCACCAATACATTGTCCTGACATTTAAGGACAGACTGCTGCTTCTAGATTTCATGTCGATATGATTTAGTTTACAAACTGTTTTCACACACAATGGCATACATAATCCTCACAGCCACCTGGGTGGTAGATGTCTTCATGACACTGGAAAACAGATTGACCCCAAGTCTGGTCAGCCTCAGTTTCTCCCCTGCTTAAAAACTTTCTGTGACGCAACACAGCCTGCAAACTAAGCCCAAAAGCCCCAGCACGGTGTTCACGTGCTCTGAGATTCAGAACCTCAGGTCTGAACTCCTTTTCTGTACTTTGAACTCCAGCCGTACAGGACAAGCAGTTCCCCAAACCTGCCAGGCCGTTCCATGTCTCTGAGCCCTCCCTCCATGTGGATGTCACCTTCCCACCCTCCCCCCAAGTTGTGACTAGTAAATATTTACTTGTCCTCTGCATGGAATGTCCGCTCCCCATCTCATGCCTGGTGACCTCCTGCGTACCTTTCCAGACTCAGAGGAAGCTCATCTTCCTCTAAGAAACCTCTCATGTACCTCCTGTCCCCAAGAAGAACCCATACCCCTGCTACTCCCTGGGCAGGAATCTGGGGTGGCGCCCATATGATCTGACATCGTGGTGGGCATTGAGGTTGACCTCAATAGCTTTCCACTCCAAAGGTCATTCTAATCCAGCCCTGCAATTCTATCCTTCTTGGTAGTGACTGGTCAGAAGTGGCCGTGGGGTTATTAAATCCCATTTCTGATTTATTAGTGGTCTTTTCTGCCCACCTTTGCACCCTTAGAAACTGGGCCATTGTTCTCATACTTGAGCCAGCTTCTGTGCACGCATCAGCGCTGACGCTAGCTTACCTGTTGGAGGGGGGAACCAAAGGAGTCCTCCTGACGCCTTCCTGAGAGTCCAGCCTGAGGCTGGCAGAATCCGACTCTTGCTCTCGGGTGCCTGAGGGAGGAGGGGGCTCCTGCTATCCTCCAGCAGCCCCCCAGGCAGCTGGGGCTTCCCTGTTAGGCCCCCCGCGTAGACAGACTTTCATTCTGCTCCCGTCTCGACCTCGGCACTGCCCCTCCACCTTCAGAACTTCTCCATCTGACCGTCTCTTTACTTCACAGGCAATAACTTGTTAGCTCATTAGCACTAAGCAGTCAACAGGCCACAGCTGATCACTATTAGTTCATAGCTTACCTTGCTATCCCGCAGTGTCACAGCTGTTTGCACCTTCACAGGAGATCAAGCTTTAGTAACTTCCAAGGCACTGCACTGGATAATTTTACATATTTAATCTCATTTAAATCTCAGAGCAATTTTGTAATAATTATTTATTCCTATATTGTAGATGAGGTTGCTGAAGCTCAGAGAGGTAAAGAAACTTGCCCAAGGTCACACAGGTAGTAATGGGAGCTGGGATTCAAGGCCATTCAAACTGGGTCCAGGACCCCACTGGGTGTAGGGCTGTCTGCAGCCTGCCTCAATAACTGCAGAGATGTCTACCTGCCTTCTCCACTTTCTGAAAAGCAAGTTCTCTTTGTTCAGCTTCTCCTACAAAAGGGCAGCAGCATCAACCCCCCTTTACAGCACTGCCTTTTATAACATTCTAGCATGTTCTGTTGAGGTGTGTGTAAGAGGGCAAAAGCTCACAGTCTTGTGGGGCACTGAAGAAGGTTCTAATCCCCAAGGAAGATGAGTAAAGAGGATTCTGGCTCCTGAGCAGTGTGAGCAGGAGGGTTTTGAAAAGATCAAAGAGGCATCTCTGCAATCAGTCCCAGTGGCTTATCAGGTGGGCCTGTAGTGCAAGGGGGGCCAAGGCCCACCAGGTGGCAGCAGAGAACCGGGCAGTGGCCAGTAAGGTGTCACCTGGTCCAAGCTCTAACCCTGGGACTGGGGCACAGGAAGGGGTAGCGCCACATCCAAACTCAAAGCAGGTTTGAACTGGGCCAGAGGGGTAGTGGGTGGGGCAGCCTTGTAATAACATTGTTGCTAAACTTACTCTGTTGAGCAAGAGCAAGTTTAGACACTGTGCCAAGCAGGTGGTAATTATCTCCTTTTACTCTCACAACTAATCTAGGAAGTAGATACTATTATTAGCTCTACTTTTTTAGATGCATGCAGTGAGGTTCTAAGAGGTTTATGATTTACCCAAGGTCACACAGATTGAATAGAGGAGGTGCAGGCAGTTCGGACTCTAGAGCCCCGACTGTGAGCCTGGTGGCTGGGTGGCTGGGTGTTACACTGCCGGGGAAGATAGGAAGTCACTAGGAAGGAAGTGTGCAGGGTGAGGGCAGGTGGGGCCTGGCTTGGGCTGGCTCTGAGGCAGAGCCTGAGGCCTAGGCCAGTCCAAGGACAGTGACTAGGAGCCTTAGTCAATGGGAACTTCTGGGGGCACTTCCAGGAAACAGGATGTGTAGGGTTTTCAGGCTGAGGTTCCCTGGGAACTGTTATTTGAAAAAAGCCACCCCAGCTCATCTTGGGTGATTCACCCTAACAGGACTGGGCACCTCAGAGGCTGCAAACCACTCAAAGACCTAAAGAGTTGCCTTTGTAAGATCTGATCAGGGCTCCCTCGCTGAGCTCCAAAAAGCAGATTAGCTGGAAAGGAAGTGACCAGACCGGTCACAGTGTCCCCAGTGTGCTGGGCCTGGTCCTGTAGGCCCCTCTGGGGAAGGCGATGCCAGCTGCCTTGTGGTTTCCACCCTGGAACAGTGTCCAGGCACACTCAGGGACCTGGAACTAGCTCACATCACCAGGGGACTTGAGCGAGACCTGGGAGCTTCCCCTTGCCCTGAGATCCAGGTCAGTAGCTCCCTCTTCTCTGGTCCTGCTGCCAATCATCCAGGGGGCCATGTTAGTTAGTAGAGTCCAGCTTAGCACAAACCTTCGGCCTCTTGGATCAGAACTGCATCCTTCTTTCTAGACTAGCACCCACCGCTAGGCCTTCCTGGGAGTTATCAGGTGTAATCCTGAGGTTCAGGTTGAAGTCACTCTCCCCAAATCCCTCAACAACAAAGATTTGTATCCTTCCTGATTTTCTTACAAGATCTCCTGAATCAGCCTCAGTTCTGGGAATCCAGACCAAGTCATGCCCCATTACTCTGCCCCAGGGCCTTTGCACTGGTTCTTCCCTCTATTTGAAATGCTGTCCCCCTATCTTTTTATGAAGGACTCCTTCTTGTCATTCAGATCTGTTTGCATTTTCTCTCTCCTTTTCAGAAAGAAGAGGATAAGGATCTCACCTAATAAACATCAACCTCCCCCACCCTGTTTTATTTCCCCCTTGCCATTTCCACTGATGATTATCCAGTAGGTCGATAATGCCCTCACACAGAACAGTCCAGTGGAAACTGGAAAGCCAGAGGATCAGGAAGGAGGGGGCTCTAGAATATTATGGGGAAGGGGACTTTAGTGGTCATTTAATCTAAGTCCTCAGCTGGTGAGAACTCTCACATTCCTTTATTCTGGTGGGTGTTTTGTTTGGTTTTTGCTTTTCCACAATGGTTACAGAGAGCTGGTGAGCAAAGATAATTCTGTCCCACTGAAATGCTTCTGGGCTGTAACCATTTGACTCTTGGAGTAGGCTATAATGTCAGGTTGAATCTGCCCTGGTTTTAATAAAATTCTAGGTAGGTCATATACTACCTTCAAAGAGGAAATTTTGTCTGCTCCTTGCAAATGCAAGAAACCCACACTTCCCAGGGGACAGTCATCTCTGAGGGCATCACAAAAAATCTGGGAGCTCAGCTCAGGAAGATTTAGGGATCCTCTATTTCCTCTTCTTGATCAGGAGGTCATGGTCCTAGATGACCTCCAGGTCTGAGCCCAAAGTCTCACCAATCCTTTGAGGTAGAGATGAGGGAAGGTATAGGGTGCCCAGTTTTATATATATATATATATATATATATATATATATATATATATATATTTATATTTATATTTATATATATTTATATATTTTTTTATTTTTTATTTTTTTGCGGTACGTGGGCCTCTCACTGTTGTGGCCTCTCCCCTTGCGGAGCACAGGCTCCAGACGCGCAGGCCCAGGGGCCATGGCTCACGGGCCCAGCCGCTCCACGGCATGTGGGATCTTCCTGGACCGGGGCATGAACCCGTGTCCCCTGCATCGGCAGGCGGACTCTCAACCACTGCGCCACCAGGGAAGCCCCCCAGTTATACTTGAATTTCAGATAAATAACAAATTTTTTTTTTTAGTAAAAATACATCCCATGCAATAAGTGGGACATATTTACATTAAAAAATATTGCCCGGACACAGTTATACTAAAAAATTATTCATTGTTTATCTGAAATTCAAATGTAACTAGGAATCCTATATTTTATCTGGCAACCCTACAGAGAAGGGATTGGCATTTAAAATTAATGGCTTCCCTAAGATGAAACCCTAGGATTGGGGAAAACAGAGGCCACAGTGAGCTGTGACTTTTTGAGGAGAGGAATGAAATCGGTTTCTTTCACGCCAATTAAGCAATCACAAATGACTCCATCAGAAATCCAAACTCGTGACTAACATGGGACTCAAGACCAGGAAAAAAAATTAAAAAGATTAAGAGCCAGAGAAGCAATCTTCACACACAGGGCCAGCCAGCAGACGGAGTGGATCCCATCCAGGCAGGTAAGAGCATTGCCATCTCACCCATTCTTTCAGAACAGAACACGGTTGGGAGATTCTGGTGTGATCCTCCAGCCTCCATGACTCCCGGCTGTCGGCAGAATTCCTCCTCAACATTTATAATTCTCCGACTTCTGAAGGTTCACAGAGTCTCCTCCTAGGTCCTCCCTCTAGGCTGCCAGGAAGCAAAGCAGAGAAGCAGGAGAAGCAG
This sequence comes from Delphinus delphis, assembly GCF_949987515.2. Lineage (NCBI taxonomy): Eukaryota > Metazoa > Chordata > Mammalia > Artiodactyla > Delphinidae > Delphinus > Delphinus delphis. Next base: position 55,998,283 of record NC_082688.1, read on the forward strand.
TTGTTCAGGCTGCAGCTGGCTCATGAACAGCTGTGTCTGCTCCCTTGAAGAACCAATTTTCTTGGCTCAGGTGGGATGAGGTGCATTTGACGAGCCCACACTGTTTGCCAAGGCTCAAAGCTGGAGGTATAGATTTACAAAAACAACTTAATGCAAAATTAATTAAGTTTTGTGTCTATCATTTTGAGCACAGAGTTCACCCCTACATTATTCACCTGAGATGATCAGTGAGTTCAAGTGTGATTTCTTCTTTACAACTGGGAAGGGAAAATTACACATGAAATGCCCCAAGGAATGGGTTCGTGGGGTAAACTCTCTGCTCCTCGCTCCCACTTCTCTTCAGCTGTTTTAAACAGGCTCATTAATACAACTCTATGGGGACCAGACCTTTGGGATTCATGAGAACAATAAGAGGGAAGAAAAAAGCACACTAGCAAGGAGAGAAGAGAAACCATTGTTGATTTTTAGCAAGCACGCTCTAATCATGACCACTGAAGTTCATGAGCTTTTTTTCTATTTGTTTGTATCATAGTTTAAAATTTTGTATTTTGGGGCAGTTTCATTTTTTGGAAAATGGGCTTGGAGGATGCTGTGCTAGGCCACACACACATTATGTCATCATAGCCTTCTATTTGTCCAATGATCAATATAAAATAATACCTTTGGAGAGAAATAACTCCTCTTATTAACCACAGTCTTGGACCAGGGAAAGTAAGGAATAAAAATGCTTCTTGTTTGTTTCCCTACAAGTTTATGGTATAGAGTCAAATTAAAGGTTACTTTTTCCCCCCCCCCAAATTATAACTCAGTTTGAAAGTATTTTCCTTTTGTTTGTGGTTCTTTCTTTGAACCTGAGCGATTTCCACTTGATATTAGTGAAAGAAGGAGGTGCAAATCCTCTCACAGGGAGAAACCAGAGGGTTCGGCTGTCATTCCTGGTCACCTAGCAAGAATGTCTTTGTGGGTGTTTATGAGATGTAAGAACATGCTGGATGAGTGAAATGACACTTGTGTGCCCCTGCTGTTAGGTGACCCGAGGTCTGACTCCACAACATGCCAAGAAAAGAGGCTCACTACATCTATGGTTCCCCCAAGAAGGGGCACGGCCATTCCTACATCACAGCTGAAGAGTAAGTTCAAAACCAGACGCAGCGGGGTTTCCAGTTTGTCTTTTGCTTACACAGCCTGCTGGCTTCCCCCAGCACATGCCTGTCTGTAAAACTCTCTAGTGTCTATTCCTCCAGAAAGTAAAGACCCTGGCAATGAGGTGAGGAGACCCTGTGATCCTACAAGGGACCTCAAGCTTCTCTGAGGCCAAGGAGGCAAGGAGGTAGGAAAGGTAAAAAGCTGGATCTTGCCATTTTTGTCTGCATTCTTGGCTATGAGGCATTCATTGTAGGTTCTCAGGCTGAAAAACATCTGTCTGGGAGCAAGATGCCTCTTTCCTCAAGCCTTGCCTGTCTACTCCACTCAGGCTTCCGGATGTGGTTTGCAGACAGAACAAAGGCAAGTTGCCAAAGGGCAAGTGAGGATGAAGGGTAGATGTGTGTGACTCCACCTGCTGACTGACTCCAAGGTGATTCAGGGTCATAACCTTTGCATCAATACTTTATCCTAAAGAAAGGTGTTTCGTATTATGAATTAACTTAAAATAAGTATTTACATGATTAGACATTTCTAAGTGCTAAGCGTTGTATACCAGCCCAAGATGCTATTCTTGCCTTTGAAAAAATCTTACAACCTAGTGGGAGAGTTAGGCATGGGAGTAATTTCGGCAAGTGTATGTGCTGTGATGGGAACACAGGCTGTAGGACACAGTCTGCATGGATGAGAGTGGGCAAGGTCGGGGGATAGTGGCAGGGCCCCCCCCAACCCCGAGTGGAGACTCCAACAGGACAAACGAGGAACCTGGTTTTTATGTGGACCATCTCTTAAGTGGTCTGCTCAGAACTTTCTGCAAACCTGCTCTCTCGGGAAAGAACTGTTGAATAGCTTTACCAGAATGACCTAGCAGGGGCAAGAGACATGAAAAACCCATCAAAGGCACCGAGGAGGAGTTCAGCCTGGAGCATTTCCTCAGAAGACCCTAGTGGGATTCTCTAACATCCCTGCATGGTCAACTGGGAGTGGAGGTGGGGAGATCTTCTGAAAAAATGTCCCAAGAGCAAAAATATACTCTTGCACATGGTATTAGGTAGGATATCTTTCAGTCTTGTATGATGACTCAACAGACTCTGTGAAACCACCGTCAAGAGAGGTTCTCAGTTGAGGGGGCATAAGCCGCCTATAGAGCTTGTGAAAATGCAGCTTCCTAGGCACTGCTACCCAAGAGGCTGACTCAGTAGGTCTGGGGGTGGGGGACCCAGGATCTGCACTTTATTTTATTTTATTTTTTGCGGTACGCGGGCCTCTCACCACTGTGGCCCCTCCCGCCGCGGAGCACAGGCTCCGGACTCGCAGGCCCAGCGGCCGCCGCCCGCGGGCCCAGCCGCTCCGCGGCACGCGGGATCTTGCCGGACCGGGGCACAAACCCACGCCCCTCGCATCGGCAGGCAGACTCCCAACCACTGCGCCACCAGGGAAGCCCCAGGATCTGCACTTTAACATGCATCTCAGGCAACTCCACTGCAGAAGGTATCTGGGTGACATCTCAGGAGCCCTGCCTGGCTGGGCAGTGGGTTCTTGTGTTGTGTCTGGCACATTCCAGTGTTCTCGGCTCTCACTAGGCATGTGTGAGTGCAATGTAACTGTGCACGAAGAGCTGGAACAGAAGGCTTCCCTGGTGGCGCAGTGGTTAAGAGTCCGCCTGCCAGTGCAGGGGACATAGGTTCGAGCCCTGGTCTGGGAAGATCCCACATGACGTGGAGCAACTAAGCCCATGCGCCACAACTACTGAGCCTGTGCTCTAGAGTCCACGAGCCACAACTACTGAAGCTTGCGTGCCTAGAGCCCGTGCTCCGCAACAAAAGAGGCCACCACAGTGAGAAGCCCGCGCACCAAAATGAAGACCTGACGCAGCCAAAAATAAATAAATTGAAAAAAAAAATAAAAGAGCTGGAACAGAGCTCTATGTGTGTCAAGATATCCAAGGGGGTGACCACAGACCTAGGGGGTGGAATTAGAGCACAGGCATGCTGGGAGTTGAATCAGCTGCCTCCAGTCACGAGAGCCCACTGAATGTCCCCGTGACAGCTTCATTTCAGGAAAGGGCAATGCAGCAGGAAGGGCACTGGCTGGGTACCTCGGGCCAGTTGCTGGGAATGCTGGTTCTGCCACTCTCTGGTGGTACAACCTTGGGCATTTTACCAGCCTAAAATCTTGAGGATGTCAGATGTGAAATGAACATCCTACCCACCCCAGTGGATTGTTGCGGGCCTATAGTGGGGTGCTTGCCCCAGTGCTTGGCAGGGTAGTTGTGAGAATTCGATAATCTAATGCATGTAGAATGGTTATCATGGTGCCCAGCTTACAGCAGACATTAAGTCAATGTTCCTTTCCACTTCTTTTTTGTGGACTAAGAGTTGGGGAGAATGTTTTAAACTAGCGCTAATGAAAAGAAAAGATAAATATGTTGTCTCATTAAATATGTTGTCCACATAAGGGTCAGTTGCTACTGTACCTGTTGCACCTGGAACTTGGGTACTGGGGCCCAGGCCAGTTAGCACTGCTGCTGTGGGCACACACCTGAGAGGTTTCCAGAGATGGTCCCGTCCCTGGGTACGAGTGCTGGAGGCCTGGTGGGTGCTTGGTGCGGTGTGGAGTGGGACACTCCTTGGGGACTGCTCTGACTGCGAAGCCCCTGTGAAGAGAACACATTGATGTACATTTCATTATAATCTGGAACAAGGTTTCTGTACCAAGATGTATTTCTCTATCTCTCGGGCTAGGGCTGCAGGGATTGGCATCCTGACAGTGATCCTGGGAATTTTACTGCTCATCACCTGCTGGTACTGTAGAAGACGAAGTGGATACAGAAGCTTGAAGGTGGTAAAGTTCCCACTGCTGTGTCCCTCCAGATCAAGGACCTCCTTTCTCCTTCTTTCTCTGAATTTCTGGGGAGTGGGGGGACATTCTCATGATCACCTCTAGCTCTGATTCCTGGTTCCAATGAGTCTTCCTCTACATTGCACTTCTTGTAACTCTTCCTTTGCCTCTGCCCACGTGTGAACACCAATCAGGAACTTGGTCCATATTTTTGGTTCCACTCACAGGAAACTCGAGTGCCTATCTGTGTGTGTAGCTAAACACTAATGGTTTGTGGGGCACAGAAGAAGGGTTCGTGGTTCTCTTGCACAGTGAACAGCAGCATTTGAGACACTCCAGATCTTACCAATCCTTCTGGGGATTCCCACTGGCTCTGTTACTCCACTTAGAGGCCCGCTCCTCTCACCTTGCCTCTTCACCCCTTTCCTCCCAGGTTGCCTGGGAATTCCAAGTTCTTCTAACTCTGTTAGCAAGCAACCCATCATACCCAGGACCCGTCCAGCCATCAGTGCAGTGAGGAAACCATCCACCCCTCAGCAGCACAAAAGACCACCTGGTTTTTAATAGATTCCTTCCTCCACTGATGGCCAATGTGGTTTTTTTTTTTTTTTTTGCCAATGTGGTTTTAATAGGATTTTTGCTCCTTTACCCATACGAGCAGGAAGTTAACAAATGACACGGTCCAGCCTTGGGGTAGCAGGATCTTCCACACATGAGAAACATCAACAGAGTCTCTAAACTGCAAAGACGACAGGTTTCAGAAACCTTGCTTCAAAGGCAGGTAGCACTTTGGAACTTAAGCATTCTCCACTGTGAGAAATGGGATGGAAGGAGAGTTGCAACTTGCTCTCTCTCTTTCTTTCTCTCTCTCTCCCTCTCTGCCTTGTTATTGCAGATCTGAAAGCTTCTGAGGTTGATAAGTAATGGAAAAAAATTTATATTTACAAAAGATGTTGGAAAGTTCCAGTCCTCATTCAGCAAGCACTTCATGCAGAGAAAGAGGTTCTGTGATGGAGGGGAGGACCGGCCTGGGTGGAGGGTTGGAGCCTGCGGCAGTCTGAGGAGAAGAAAGGAAAGGGGAGAGCTGTAGCTTCAAGTTCTTCTCCTCCTTGCCAGGAAGCCTGGGCAGTCCCATGTGTCCCTTTCCCTAATGCCCATCTTGCCATAGCATCCCAGATACCAACCATGGAAGACAGGGTGACCTTGGGGGGATACAGCCACCAAGCAGCAGCCCTCCAGTGTGGTGACAGTTATGGGAAGGAGTTTCTGAGTTTCTGAGCCTGAATAAGACTCCAGACCAAGTTCTGTAGCAAAACCTTGGGTTAGGAGGTTAGGGATAAAACTCTTTGCTCTCTGCCACACACTCCATGTGTACCTCTAGCACTGTGTTATGACATTGCCTTGTAATTTGTTATTTACTTTTTGCTTCTTCACCCCTTCTCTTTCTCTCGTTTATGAGCTGGGACAGAGAATATTTCTTATTCATCTTTGTAACTCCAGTGCCTAGCACGGTGCCTGGCACACAGCACTCACCCAATCGTATGGCATAAGGAGTTGGTCTCATTGTCTGCCATTGACTTGCTTGGTGGTGTTAGATTTTCATTTCTCTGAGCCTCATTTACTCTATTATACACCTAGACACAGATGATATAACATGATGTGTATCAGTTTTTATTTAATATGTTTTCTTCTATAATTTAAAAAATTTCATTCTATGTTTGCATATTTAAAAAGTTTTTTAAAATAAATTTATTATTTATTTTATTTATTTACTTTTGGCTGCGTTGGGTCTTCGTTGCTTGCGCGTGAGCTTTCTCCAGTTGCGGCGAACGGGGGCTACTCTTGTTGCGGTGAGCGGGCTTCTCATTGTGGTGGCCTCTCTTGTTGCGGAGCACAGGCTCTAGGAGCGCAGGCTTCAGTAGTTGTGTCTCGCGAGCTCAGTAATTGTGGCTGGCAGGCTCTAGAGAGCAGGCTCAGTAGCTGTGGCGCACAGGCTTAGCTGCTCCGTGGCATGTGGGATCTTCCCGGACCAGGGCTCGAACCTGTGTCCCCTGTATTGGCAGGCAGACTCTTAACCACTGTGGCACCAGGGAAGCCCTATGTCTGCATAGTAAAAGAAAAATGATTTAGTCTTTCAAGGAGTAAAACCTCTACAAACTCAGTATGTTGGTACCCATTTCCTAACTGTCCACGATTGCTAGCTTGATGCTACCCGGACAAAAAGGCAATGTGTTTTGTTTTTCTTTTTCCTTTCTGCTTCAACACTCTCATCTTAAATGTGTTCACTTGAAGAGTAACAGTCTTAGTGTCGTGAGCTCAGACACTGAGCATTTTGCCTGGTGTAGTTCAAGTTCAACCTGCCACCCTCCATTCCTCCAGGCCTAGATCAGTGATTTGCAGAGTTTTTGGAATTTTTATGAGATAGAACTGTGTTTAAATTCCCTTGTTCCCTAATGTTTAAAAATGCTGTCATTTATTTTTTAAATTAATATTAAAATATTGTTTTGAGACTTTCATATCTCCTGAAAAGCCATGTCGGGGACCAGCAGTCTAAGAAGTTTAGGCAAAATTATGTAAAATAGTGCATTAAGTACTGCATTTGATTACATACTCATCTCCCTGTCTCTCCTTGGTGATTCTATTTTCATTATAAAGCAGAAGAACATAAGTGATGAAAAACGCAAGTTTTGGGTACCTGAATCACTCCACATGTAGCAACCTTCATTAGGCTTTGAAATATGTTTATTCTCCCACTTACACTGACCACAGAATAGTAGAAAGGTTGGTTGGAATTAAGGTCTCCTAAAATTTCCCCTTTGGCTAACAATTCCCCTTAGATCTGAAAAACACCTTGAAAAGAAAGACTGCTTTTTGCAGCAATGTGTCTCAGAGGAAAATGATTTGTAAGGGAGTGGAAGTTGGCTTTCATATTTATCAGTTTTACTCTTTCACTTGGGAAGTTTAGGACATAATACTTTTAATTCTTGGGGAAGAATTTAAAGGCTCTGCTGATAGCTCAGTTTACACTCATGTCTTGCGGTGCCATGTCTCTCAATGTATGGTCAGGGGCCTTTGCACTTGAATCACCTAGGGTTCTTGCTAAAACGCAGATTCTGGGATCATCTCTGGTGGTGGGACCCGGGAACCTATGTTTTAACACACACACTGAAGTTTGATCAAATACGGAGAATTGGCAGTGAACTGGGGAAGTGGCCCACGCTCCTATCCTATGGCAGGTGAGGATTAAAAAAAAAAAAGAAGAAGAATAAAAGCAATAATTGAGGTAAAGGGAGAGAATGCATTAAACACCTTACCTGAGATATATTGCTGGGAGTGGTGGAGGGGAGCAGAACCTCCCTGGGCCCTCATGTCAAACTTGGGGTTCTTGTGCTTATATCTTTCCAAGGGGTAGTGTCAATAATGATTTCAGACTAGAGTTTAGGAAAATTACTTCTTTACAGTCTGCACACTGTGTAGGTATCACCTCCAACCATGTGTGGCCTCATCCAATTGATGTTCCAAACACTTCTCCTCCCTGGGAGACCTGCCTTGATGCCCTTCTCTTCCAACCCAGTAACCCCAATAATCAGCCATGGTCTGAAGACAAGCCTGCAGAGGCACTGAACACCTGCACAGCCTCCCTGTTCCAGCCCCCCTCAGCCAGGACCACAGAGAGCTGCTCATGCCCTACTGGTGGACTGGGTTCAGATATATTTGGGTCTGTATCTTCAAAAGATGAATTAGGTGCGAGCATTTAAAAGTAACAGTTTACATAAAAATCTTAATTTCTAGTTTCTTTTTTTTTTAAAAATCAAAAGATCTGGCAAAACTGGCAGCTATGCAGTGGTCTGTCCCTTTAGATGGGATATACACTCCCTCCTTTCCTATGGTCCCCACTTGACCTCCTCCTCCCTCTAAGTGTCTGAGCATAGCTGAGTCACCCCAGGCACAGGCGATAAGAAATTGCATTGTCTGGAGAGCAGTGGTTCTCTGTGTGGCCCTGGACCAGCAGGATCCACATCACCCAGGGAACTTGTCAGAAATACAAATTCATGGGCCTTCACCCTAGACATACTATGTAAGAAATTCTGGGTGTGAGCCCAGGAATCTGTATTTAACAAACCCTCCAGGTGACGCTGATGCATTCTAAAGTTTGAGAACCACTGCTGTGGAGAATTTAACAGTAAAAGCAACTAAAAGTTAGTCTGCTTTTTATAATCACAATGTGCTAGCAATTTTAAACAATGTCAGTAATGAAATACTCCCCCTCACTAGGATGGACCGCTCCTGCAGTCCCCATTTTGGTATGTGTCTCTGCCTTGCATAAATGGTTGTCAGTCTATTCTAGGGAGGGAAGGCATTACCCCCTGAACCTATGCAAACCACCGAACTAAGCTTTTACCCACCCCTCCCCCAATAACTCAAGGTGCACAACGGCCTTTGACTGACTTGCCATCATTGTTGTGATGTGACTTGGAAGCTCAGTGCTACAGCTACAGCATTTCTATCACAACACAGGCATTCGTACTGTTTCAGATATTTTGCTGTCATTATGGGGAAGGCAGAAATAGACAGTGTCCCTGCTATCAAGTTGCTCATATGCTTGTCCTTACTGTGATACCAGCTCCTGCTTCACTAGCTCTGATCTCTTCCACTTGTAACCATTCTCTGAGAGCCATTTTTTAGATTCACTTTTTTTCCTTCCCTTCAAAAATATTCATTGACTAACTAGTGGGTGTCAGGCACTGTACTAGGTGCTTCATCTTTAGTTAATTCCCACAACAATTTTGAGATGTAGGCGATATTATCTTCATATTACAGATGAAAACACTGGAATTCAGAGAGATAAAGTGACTAGCCTGAGGATACACAGCGAGTAAGTGGCAGAACCAAGATTAAAACCCTTTCTTAAAACTTTGGCTTCTTCCTCTTTTCTTTAATGGACTCAATTATTTTTTCCTCACCCACTTACCTTCATGAATTCACATTTCAGGACAAAAGCATTCATGCTGGTACTCAAAGTACCTTAACAGGAAGATGTTCATGTGAGGGGCTTGGTCACCAGGACGCCAAACTGCCTTTTCAAGAGAACAATTGTGAACCTGTGGTAGGTTGAGATCCTGCATCTTGATGTTTTTGTGTATGGCTGGTTTCAACTTAAATGAATAAAATTATTCCCATTTAGAAAGCAAGGGCAATGTGAATGTGCTTAATGCTACGGACTTTAAAAAGTGGTTAAAAAGGTAAATTTTTGTTATGTATATTTTACCATAATAAAAAATAAATAGTAAGATTAAAAACAAGGGAATCATAGAGATTTTCTTAAATTGTGTCCTCTCATACCCAGATTTTCCAGGGTCAATAATGAGACCCCACATGTAAGATCTACAGGAAGAATTTGGTTCTGGTTACAATATCCTTTTGTCTTATGTTTTTAGTATAATTGCCTTTGTCCTGAACATAGATATTATCTAACGGAGAAAAAAAAGTACCTACTATTAACTGTATAGAGTTGCACTGTCCAATAGGGTAACCACTAGTCACATGTGGCTATTGAACACTTGAAACAGAGTTGTTTGAATTAAGATGTGCTGGAATACATACCAGATTTCAAAAACTTAGTATGAGGAAAAGAGTATAATTCATTAATGATTTTTTATTGACTACATGTCAAAGTGATAATATTTTGGTAGGTGGGGTTAAATAAAATATATTAGTGAGATCAATTTTACCTGTTTCTCTTAATTTTTTAAATTGTAGCTATTAGAAATTTTAAAATCACATATGTGGTGCACTCTATTTCTATTGGACAGTGCTGGTATAGATGTAGTACGTCATAGTTTTTGAGAGCACTGACTCCAGAGCCAAGTTACTCCATGACTTACCAGTTGTGTGATCTTCGGCAAGTGACTTAACCTCCTTGTGCCTCAGTTTCCCGACCTGTAACATGAAAACCTTGAAAATACTCCCAGGGTTGTTGTGAGCATTAAATGAAGGCTGACACATTTGTGCTCTGTTGATAGTAGCAGTGGCCTTTAGACACGACTATAGGGATTTATGCTTGTGGTAAAGATGCAGTGTGATCAGTGTCTGTTTAACAGGATTCAAGAATTCATTAGTTAGGTTTGGGGCTTCTACTGACAAGGATAATCCAGGTATAAATAAGTTTCTGAAATTTTTGGGAAGCCACTTAGCCCTTTTTCTTCTCTGCCATTGTTTCCCCCAACAATGCTTCAACATATATACTTGTGTAACCTAATAACGATTACCTCATTGGGTGGAAATTAGCTGTGGACAGTTAAACAAGTTTCAATCCAGAGCAAAAGTATAAACATCATGCTAACTATTTTGACTTAATCCCTCTTCCAGAACCATATGTACTGCTGCCAAGCCCATGCTCTCCTTTCTCACCCTTACAGGTTCCCAACGCTCCATCTGCCTATGAGAAACTCTCCACAGAACAGTCACCACCACCTTACTCTCCGTGAGAGCCAGGAGGCCCCTGAGAGATGCTGAAATGATTTCCCTCACACTTTTTGTTGAATTTGATGTGGACATGTAATGTTCTGCTTCAGAATGCTGTAGAAACAGTGTACATCATCTCTACTATTAAGCTGGCTGTTAAATTCCTTATAGGGCAACTAGCAATACTTATTGAGGAAATGATGAGAAATATTAAAATGGGAAAAGCTTCGTCAATAAACATGGTAATGGATGATACTCTCTGTGCCAGTAATAATAAATCTACAGTATTATTTTCTGAGGGAGATCTTTCAAGTGTGTGTTCTGGGATCATCTGATTTCTTTTTAAGTTGAAATATGGCTAGTAACTAACAAACTGCTATTCTGATTTTTGAAGACGCAGCCTCTTGACCTACATGAACTCTAACAGGACTGTTGCAGGTGAGTCTGTGCTGCAGAGCACTCACAAAGGATACCTTTACAGGTTTAAGACCAAGAGCTAAATGATCTACCAAATTATAGTCAGATTCACCTGATCAGGAAAGTGTCAGTAATGTCTCTTTGTCTTCTAAAATTCCATGATGCTACAATAATATACTGCAGAGATCCTGTATCTTCAGCAATACATATCGTGCAGTTCTAATCACATTTCACTTCAAGGATCAATGCTATGATAATTAATGACAAGAACTTTCTGTTAAGCCAGAAGGTGGTGTAAGGACTTGGAAACAAGTAAAAGCTACTGTAGTTTGGTTGATGTCTTGTCTTAAATATTCCAAAGGCAATTTAGCTCCTTTGAGCTCCCAAATCCTTCTCAAAAGCACATGCAGAAGAAATCATAAGGGACCAGAAATTCTGGAATGGTGTCATTATTTGTATAAAAATATTGCAATTTATCTGTGTGACATCTACATAACATCTGTCTGTTTTTCTTTTCACTGAAAAATTTTTTTGGCTTAACTTATATCGCCATCCTAAATGGAAAATCAGTATCATTTTTCGTAAGTAGAGGATGATTATAAAAAATGAAGATAATGAAAGCAAATTACTTTTATTGAAACCTAGGAAGATACTGATGGTCACAGAATGCTGTCAACTTGAAACGTGCCCTCGTTATTAAAGAGGGAGATTAGCAAGAATCAGAGAAAATCTTTTGACCTAATTAGAAGGCTTGCAAGAGAAAGAAATGACTTGCTCACTCTGTGACTCACTGTTGTTTAATGCCAAGTCAGTAAACCACCTAAAATCACCTTGTGTCATTGGAAACGCCAGTGTGGCATAACTGCATCATTTTCACCAAAAGACAAGATTGCACAGAGGAGAAAAAACACTGAATAAAGAGACATTACACACACTGAAAAAAAATGTCATTCCACAAAATACTAAAAGACCCTCCCCCACTGCCCTTCCTGATTCTGTCCAGTCTTAACACTTAAAATAAGCCCTCTCTCTCCCGTTTTCAAACAAATAAATTCTGAAAAAGAAAAGTTCATTAGGATTTGGCCAGCATCTGTCCTCATGACAGGGCCCTGTCTGAGCCTCAATCCTCCCCTTCTTATAGAAGAACCTGTGCCCCCCCAAGACCAACCACAGCTGCTTATTTATTTACTATTGTGTGTCACTGAATCACCCCTTCACCCTGCTATAACCAATCCTCCTGTAATAAAAGTGTTAGTGGGAATGTAAAAAAAATTTTTTTTGACAAAAGAATAAAGTTGGATCCCTATCTCACACCATTACAAAAATTAGCTCAAAAAAAAAATCATAGAGCTAAGTATAGGAGTTAAGACTACTCCTTAGTTAAGATTTCTCCTTGTTTCTCTTAGGAGAAAACAAAAGAGTAAATCTTTGCAACGTTAGATTTGGTAATGGTTTCTTAGTTATGATGCAAAACCACAAGTAATGTTGGTAAATTGGAATTCATCAAAATTAAAAGCGCTGTGCTTCAAATGAAGGACAAATCAAGAAGGAGAAGACACACAGCACTGGGAGAAAATATCTGCAAGTGATATAACTGATAAGGGAATTGTATGTGGTATATATAAGTAACTCTTACAACTCAACAATAAAAAGAAAACCCAATTACAAAGTGAGCACATTTACCTCATTACTTATTTCTCTATATATTGAAAATCGTGAGTTCACACTGATAACTCCAATCTTAAATCAACTACAAAGGGTTCATTCTAACTTTTTTCATTCTGATCTCTTTTCATATTTTTAAATCAATTTCTCCCCATAGTGAGAAAGTGGCTTCTGTTAATCTCAGATTACCAATTTACTGCATGAATCACCTTTGTATGTAAGCATTTCACCATCTATCTTTCATGCCGTCCCACCCCCCTCAACAGATGCCCTCCAGTCCTTATTCAGACCTCGAAGTCTTGCTGTGGACCACCACCAGCTCCCTAACCGGAACACACCTTTCCCTGCTCAGGCGCCAATACCCCGTGCCCAAGCTTCTAACTATGGCTGCCTCCCCCTGACATAGACCTGCTATGGTACCCCCCGTTCAAACATCCAGATATTGGCCTCACGTGGCCAACAAATAAATAAATAAATAAAATTAGGAGAGAGAAAAGGTATTCTTAAAAAAAACCCAAAAAACAAAAAAAGTGTGATGCAAATTTGCATAAAATCAAAATCAATCAAGGAGAGAATTTACTGCATATAAATCGAGAAGAAATGTCCCAAAGTGCACAAAAATATTAGTCATATACATCAGAAACATGACCCCTAGAAGGGATGGCCTTGAGAAAGAGTTGGAAAGAAGCACTTCCTTTTATCAAAGCTGGATTGTCTCCCATGAGAAAAAAACTCAAGAAAGTTGTTCGGCAGCTTGGCTGAGTGCAAGTTCACTGAGCTAAGAAAATAATCAAAACAGACAAAAATTGGCTGAAGCAGTTTAAATTCCAGCTTTTCCCAAGTTGCCCCCACTGTTCCACATGCAGCCCTGGTCAGAGGTGGGAGAGTATCAGGAGACTCCCTGAATCATCAGGTCCCAAAGGAAGGGAGAGGTTTCAGCTGTGAGGGCTCAGGCATGAGCATCACCTGCAGGTCTAATTCAGGTTTACAGCAGCCAACTCCTAAACATCCATAGCAGGACATCTGTGTTTTCTCTCTTTAAAAATAATTTAAATAAATCTCTTTTCAGATTAACTGCTTTTACTTAATTGATGCTACATTTGCTCAAATTGAAGTTTGATAGAACTGTAATTCCTAAGATAGTGTTTTGCAAATCTAGATGGTTATAATAAAATTCTTACGGATATCAGACCATTAGACTCTAGAATTAGATCCATATATGTACTGTGTTTAGGTTGAACTAAATGGTCCACTATTATTTAACCCATAATTGAATTTTTATATGATCAGGGAGAGACATTTAAATCAATAAAGACCATTTATATACGCTATGAACTGTCAGAAGAAATCTGTAAAAAAAAAAAAACTACTTATCTCAATAAATTTTGATTTAAAAAGTGATATAAAACAAGAACCCCACCGAATGTAAATTGATACAGCCACTGTGGACAACACTATGGATGTTCCTTAAAAAACCTAAATAGAATTACTATATGCCCCAGCAATCCCACTACTGGGCATACACCCAGAGAAAACCATAATTCAAAAAGACACATGCACCCCAATGTTCATTGCAGCACTATTTACAATAGTCAGGTCATGGAAGCCACCTAAATGCCCATTGACAGACGAATGGATAAAGATGTGGTACATATATACAATGGAATATTACTCAGCCATAAAAAGGAACGCAATTGGGTCATTTGTAGAGATGTGGATGGACCCAAAGACTGTCATACAGAGTGAAGTCGGTCAGAAAGAGAAAAACAAATATCATATATTAACGCATATACGTGGAACCTAGAAAAATGGTACAGATGAACTGGTTTGCAGGGCAGAAATAGAGACACAGATGTAGAGAACAAATGTATGGACACCAAGGGGGTAAAGCGGGGTGGGGGGAGGGGGGTGGGATGAATTGGGAGATTGGGATAGACATGTATACACTAATATGTATAAAATGGATGACTAGTAAGAAACTGCTGTACAAAAAAATAAAGTAAAATTAAAAAAAAACTGATACTTCTTCAGAAGTTTGTATTTTCATATGGTTTTCCACCGATATGCTCATAGTGGATGAACCAACAGAATGTTCCAACATTCCAGGTGCTAAAAGATTGCTATGAGAACCATCTTTCCCCTTTGCAGTTGCAAATAAATTCTTTTTTTAAAAAACAAAACAAAAAAACCCCAAAACAAGAACCCCACCAAAAACAAAACCCCAAACAAAATTGAAAAAAACATCACCCCCAAATGAACCTATTAGTATTTTCATTAGTTTAGCACTAAACTCATAGATTAATTTAGGGGAGATAACACTTTGTTCATGATATTTTGTTGCTTAAATGTTTCTAAATTTTATAGTCAAAAAGCTTTTCCTTTAAAAATCCCCTTTCTCTATCCTTTCCAATCTAAATAGTGTCCATCTTTTTTCCCCCCTTAACCTCTCTGTTGCTACCATTACTGCCAGGTGACAGGTCTTCACACCACCTGCTCAACTCACCGAGTAATCAATTGGCCTCCCTGTCTCTAGTCAGGTGAATGATCGCAGCTACTATTTATTAACATTTACTATGTGGCAGGCATTATCTTATCTAATTCTCATAGCAATCCTGAATGGTAGTCCTAGGTGGTACTTTAATAATCTTCACCTTACATGTGAATGTCACTTTTGCTTCCAGTCCTCTTAACCCGTAATATTCTATTCAAACCCAGTTGCTCTGTTCCTTATATGTTCCTTGTGCTTCTCTTTTTTAAGAACTTGAGGTACAATTGACATATAACCACAATAAGTTAACATTCACCACACAGAGTTACAATTTTTTCTTCTTGTGATGAGAACTTTTAAGATCTACTCTCTTAGCAACTTTCAAATATACAATAGAGTATTGTTAACTTCCTTGTGATATTGTGAGACTGAGTCTCTGCAGGCTTGGTTCTAAACATACTTTGTCCCGTCACAAACGCCACCTTGTGTTTGAAACCTCTGGCACCTCCCTACTAAACTCTTAGTTCTTTATTCCTCTGACATTTACTTTTAGCTTGTTATATTCTTTTGATTTTTTGTTGAGGACCGGGAAGGGATCTTACTTATCTATGCTGTTCCTACAACATCTTTTGTACTATATGGTTCTCAATAAATGTGTAGAATGAATTTATACAACTCTCTGATTTTATGTTGATAATTATGCTTTTGAGTTCATGTTGATAACTGCATTAAGAATGATATTAAAGATTACATACAGAAGAACACACAGTTTTGGTTCTGCAGAACCAAAACACTGTAGATTTTTTTCACAGTTTGTCTCCAAGTTAAACTATAAGAACCTGAACCATGCCATGCCCTTCAGCTTTCTTGTTAATAAACAAGCAAGCATCAAGCACCATGGTGTGCATAGTAAGTGGTTTTTGAACAAATGAAGAAAAATACCTGGGGCAGATGACAGCATTATAGTGACAATGAGGCTCCAGGTTCAGGTGTTGGCAATACAACCTCTGGAAAGAACTTAAAGTGAGTTATGTATCATCTCTATGTTACAGTACAGTATAACTTTGAATAACTAAACTCCCCATCAAATTTCTTAGATCACTTTCAGATCCTGCCATCTTCTCAAGCTTTTAATATTAAGTATTTCTAAATTCATTCTAAGTCAATGATATAGTAGATCAAACAAACATTTCCATTTATCTTAGTGTATATTATAGCCATCGCTGCTTTGATCATAAAACTATTGATGTCAATTATTTATTAAATATATCAATAAAATTGGAATCTTGGAATGAAAGCAGGAATCTAAGCAGCCACTTAGTATTTTATATATATATATATATATATAAAATCACAAAGGAAAGTTTTTTTGGTAGGAAAAGTCATAGGGAATGAGAGAAAAGAGCTAACACATGAGAAGGAGGTATGTTATTTCAGCATGTTTTATCTTAGCATTTAAAATGATATTGAATACTGACATCCAAATGGCCTACTAATTCTATACTAAGGGTAGAAACACCCTTCCAGGACCATGAAGTCTTTCAGGTAGCATTGTGGTGACTTTTCTTCCTTTACATGAATGCTTTAATAGATGACCTTTAAGAATACTTAAAAACACTGAACACAAAGAACTGAGGAATTTGACTTTGTACTCTCTGGCCAAGATCCCAGAAATCCACATGACCTTCCAACTGGAGGCAAAGGAAAAGGAATTTGACTTTTTGATTATATAATCCATTAATTTAGTCAAACTTCTAGTAAAAATGGGGCATTATTTTTTTTAAAAGTAAACTAGACCTTAAATAATATAAGAAGCTAACTAGATTCCTCACTCATTCAACAAATACATATTGAATATCTACTATGTGCCAGTTGCTAGGGTGACAATGATGAAGATGACTGACAAGGTCTCTCTCTTTTAAAAAATGACAGGCATTAAATAATTGCATACAGATCATTTTATTACAGTTGTGAAGGAGTACTATGCATTTCTCACACTATGACCTCAATCTCTGAGTGACTGCAATAGCATGATGCTGGCTGGGGTAAGGAGCGGGAGTTATGTAATATGTAATGAGAACCTGAAATGAAACATTAAATTAAAGGGAACATCTGGGAAGATCTTGAGGTCTTGAACTTTCTAGGAACTAAAAGAAAGCTAGAGTACAGAAAGCAAAGGGGAGAGTCAATTGAAATGAAGCTGAAGAGGTAAGCAGGAACAGACTGAAGAGCCTTTTAGGCTCTAAAAGCCTAAACGGGGAGCAGGGACTTTAAGGTTCACCAGATCACACAGAGCTTTGAAAGTCATATTAGGATTCTGATTTAGGAGTCAGAAAAGAATTAGTGGTTAATAAGTGAGGGGCCTTCACTGGGAATAAAGTGTGTCATAAGTAATTCGGTAAATTCGTTTCTGGAAGTGGTGTAGAGAATTGTTTTCAGACAAAAGATGAATAGTTTTAGGTTGTTTTGTTTTAAAAAATTGAGTAGGTAAATACATTCATTTATTGTGCACTGTGTATGTACAATGCAATGTACTTCAAACATCACCCACTTCCCCCTGAAATCCAAGGTTTCTAAACTGACAAGGAAAGGGGGAAGGTGACTACAGAGTGAAGCATAGACATGATCAGCAAAGGTACTGTCTTAGAGTATAAATCTAGGCTTTTGAGAGCCTTTAGCAACTTTCCAGGAATACCCTCACTGCCCTCTTCAACTAATAAACTTCAATGTAGTTTCAAAAGAAGTCTTTAGGCCTACTCTTCAACCCTAGACTACAACTCCATGTGATCAGGTTTAATAGTATCATTATAAATAGGATGTGGATGAGTTTACAATCAGTATCCCAAAAAAGATAATGGATATAAACATCAAGTAAGTATAAAATCTACCTTTTATTTAAAATGAGGCAAATTCTGAAATACCATAAAGTTGAACCCCAAGAATAAGCTGGTCCATATAAACATTGCTTTACAATGGAATTTAAGTAACTGCTCTGTAATTGAAAAATACACACAAAAAGAGAGTACTTATAAATAATTGAAAGTGTTCACATTCATTTGTCATTCTAAACAAACAAAAAAAATTCACGTTTTTAAATATCATTTTGGAAAATCAGTCAACTATGAACCAACCCCTCAATGTAAAAATAAATGTATTGGGGGAAACTAGGTGAAGGGTACCCCAAGCCTCTCTGTACTATCATTGCAACTTCCTGTAAATCTAAAATTATTTAAAAATAAAAAGTTAAAAAAACATATTTGGGATGTATAAACACAGACCAAACACACTGGCCTTTAAGATTACTTATTTTGATCAATGTAGAATCTGGTGGTGGATTAAGAGAAAAAAGTTAAAACAATGAAATCTAGAGTGAAATTTTAAAGCAGAAGTAATGTAAAGTTATGCAGAAATGATTTTAAGCATTAGGTTCAAATACTGGCTATACCACCAACTAGCTGAGTGACCTAGGGCACATCATTTAAGCTCTCAAGAGTACTGTGAAAGTCAAATGAGATATGTGGAAGTAAAGTTTATAAATTCTAAAGCCTTGTACAAATGCTATTATTAATTCAAATTTCCTAGCCTAAATTCCTTTTTGTAAAGATCTGTCCTCATCTTCTATCATGTAGTCTTTCAATGGAACAAGAACGCACTTTAAAAATGGTATTCAAACAAGGAAATACAGCAACTCAGTTTATTACATGCAGATTCTTCTGCATTGATGCTAACAGTTCACTGGTCCAAAATTACTAAAATACTTAAAAAACTATACATTATGTAAACAAAACATAAATAAGACAGCATAGTTCTTTGTACATATAGTTTAGTAGAGGTTGTTAAGGATTTAGGAATATGTACAATTTTACACAATGGACTGCATTTTCACAATGCATAAATATATATATATATTTTTTTTTTTCTTACAGAAACAAAAATAAGATTCCACTAAAGACACAGAATACCATATTGTAGAGCCACGCCGCAACAGTCCAAATTCAAGAAGAAACATGTCAATGCAAGTGTGCAAAAGCCTAGCTTACTCCAAACTAGTCAAATTTGACTTTGTTCAATTCATGTTATATAGACAGGTTAAGTCCTGTCTATTTTAAACAAATAAGCTTTGAAAACATACTCATATCAATGAGTGAAATGGAACAGATTTTTCCCTCCCCAAGAAAAACAAAGCCTTGTTGCAAGCTAATGAAAAGATACATTAAAACACACATACACACACACACAAACTATGTATGTTTTCAACAGTATAATAAAGTTAAAATTTTTATGGGAGTCAAAACAATGCCCCATTATTTAAAAACTGGCTCGTTTAGTCTAAATTCAAGATGCAGCTGTGTCAGGCTTCTCTAAGCCAGATGACTGAAAAGCAGGGAAGACAGAGGCAGGATTTCGACTGGCAGATACAACAATTTGAGAGAGTGATGAAGAGAGTGAAGAAACCTTAGATGATGGAGTATTTATGGTATTCAAAATGGCTCCTTCTGGGCTGACCAACAATTTTTTGACTGATGTATCCAAATGAAATACTGAAGTGCTACTCGGCAGTGAAGGATTACTAGAGCAAATGGCAGAAACCAAAGATGTCTTAGCCAAAAGAGTAGCTGGAGGAGACTTAATTACTGAAGTCAATGACACTGTTGGTGCAGGAGGTGGTACAGAAACTTCAGCAGCTGGGTTTATGATCTGTGGTGCTGCATGTACTGTGGGTAGAGAACTTGCATTCCCAAGAGAGTTTACAATTTTTGTAGAGCTTCTTAGAGAATGTTTCACAGGTTGCCCACTTAAAGAATTATTTGATGCTAGCGTGATCTTCTGGGCCAGGTTATCTACCGGTGTAGGCTGAATGCCTTGGCCACTGTTAAGAACTAAGGGAGGTCCGTATTTTGGATTAGTGGATATAAGGAGAACATGGCTGCCAGCTCCAAGACCTTGTGGTGGAACAATAAAGCGGGTTCCGTTAATCATGATTTGTGTGCCAGGTGCCAAAGGCGTACTGGTATTGATGACTATTTTTTGCTGAATACAAGGCTCACTGAACTGGCCCCCTGCCACACTAGTTACATTTGATGGTGCTGCACCAGTGTGAACGGCAGTGCCAGCTGGAGCAGAACTGTAACTGGGGGTTGATTTTACGAAAGCAGGGGACAGTTGCTGGTTTGGCAGAGAAGCAAAATTGGAAATGTTAATTATTTTACCTGGATTCGGTGAAAGGGATGGAAATTCAGTTTGAGGTTTATTTGTGTTTATACTTGTTGGCACTGTAGTTGAAACCCCTGGTGACTGAAACTGGACGGAAGTCCAAGATTGTCTTTTAGAAAGAGATACAGAACGTGTGGCTCCTGGTACTGTTGCGGCTTGTGGAACTGTGTTGATTATTTTAGGGGATACAGTCACAGATGTAGGCAAGGCAACTGTAACAGGGATTTGCAAAGCTGATGTCAGACATTTAGGAGACACTGTTGGTTGTGTATTTGAAATCAGAACAGATGATGCAAGATGTCCTGTTTTCACAGTTGATATAGCCACAGTGTTTCCGAGATTTGACGTGCAAAGTCTATTTGACAAAATAGGCATAATTCTTGAAGAGGTATCATTTCCACTGACTAAAACAGGAGGTCGTGTCCCAACTGAGGCAGAGGTTGAGGTCACTGAAAGAGAACCCAAAGATACATTTGCTCCTGTTACTGAAAACATGTTTACTGTTCTTGAAGCAGAAACCACTGATTCATTAACAGGAGTAATATTTTGACTCACAAAATTTGAGCTTACTGGAATTGAATTACCAATTGTTGACAGCGGCAAAACATAGCCCTTGGTACTTTTTTCTTCTCCTTTTGGGGTTACATTTTGCAATAGGTTAATTGATGGTATAGCTGGCACACTGCCTGAAGTATTTACAATTGCTTGGCCTATGTTTAGCCCAATTTTCACATCTTTTATCTGAGACACAGTTGGTGACGAATTTATTTTTATTGGTGCTCCCACTGTAGATGGAATTAGTACTATCTGGGGCTGCTCTGGAGCCTTAACATATGTTTTACTCAAGGGAGGAGGAAGAATTTGTTTTAATGGTTCTGCCACAATAGTTGGGGTTGAAGTGCCACTGGGAATTGCAGCATTAATAAAAACTAATTTCTGGGCAGGAACACTTGCAGATGTTGGTGCAGGTGCCACATTAATTGCAGTTCCACTGCCAGAAGAAAGAATAGATGGGGCTGACACCAGCATAAGTTTCTGAACTGGAGTCCCACTGACCATATCTTCATTTGTTGCTGCTGTTGCTTCTGATCTTGTAACAGGGTAACTTTTTGTGACATAATCTACTTGTTGCTGTTTAGCTGGTGTATGAATAACATTTGCACTGGTTTGTCCAAAATTTCCTGTTGATATGCTAATTACGCTTACTGAACTATTTGCTGTTGATGGTAGGAGAGTGCTAGAAGAAACAGAAGACTTTAAGGGAGAGGAGGGCATGTGTGAAGTTTTATCTATCATGTGCCCCAAATTACTACTGCAGGAAGGTTGGCTTAATGTAAATTTAAGATTTTTCCCCGTGGATGGATTAAAGCCAGCTGGAATGGAAACAGAAGTAGGTGCTTGGCCAAAAGGTGGGAGACTAGATGTAGCAGTTGTTCCAGCTACTGGCGAAAAAGCAGAGGATGATGAAGTTGCTGATTTTGGCACTAGAAATGCCTGAAGCTGAGGAGCAAAAGTAAAAACTGAACTTGAAGATAAACTATTGGATGAATTTTGATCTGGATTGGTCTGTACTTTTACAACTCCAGTGTTCCCACCTCGTGTCCTAACAAGAATTGACTGTGAATCTCTTATGCATACAGTTTTCAGTTCTTGCTTTGCTTCAGAAGAATCAGCAGTTTGTTGTGCAAAACAGTTGAGGGAACTACTGGGATTTGTAGATCCATTTAGTGTTGTTGCTGATAACTGAGGCTGAACTGTTGAGGAAATGGTGGGTGAAGCAATGGGCTGGGGGAATGCGGCTGCTGAAACTGCATTCTTGACTTTTCCTGCCTCACTCTGGCTAGTCTTAACTGGTGGTGTTAATAAATTACTTATGGAGGTTACAGGTGTCAAAGGCTGTGGTCTAGCATTACTCACATTTGACAAAGGTGTAACTGTCTTGTTGAAAGCTGTATTAGGTAGTTGGGTAGAAACAGTTCCTGTTGGGTTGACAAGAACTGATGCTAAAGAAGAGTTTACATTTGCTGTCTGTGGGAAAGATGAACCATGTCGTTCTGTACCTTTTTGTTGAAGTGGTGGTACTTCTTTTGCAACTGCTTTCCCTTCCTTGTGCTGAATTACAAAATTCTTAGGCAGAATGAGAACCTGCTGCATGATTTTTTCTCCTGTTTTAGGATCCAGCATAGGTTGCATCTGAATCTTTACAGAGCTGTTATGAAGATCTATGGGCAACCACTGGCCACAGGGCATTTTGTACACCATCTGTAAAGGACCTTTTGTACTGGTATGGCAGGTCAATGCTGGCTTTATGGGGCTTGCTTCTGGAGGAGATATAACTGGCTTTTCCACAGCAGGAGCACTTCTACCTGTGGAAGGGGGCAGTTGATTTGTTAAGGTCACTTTGTTCCCAATATTCTTTGCAAGCAAGGCCTGAATAGGTTTGGTCCCTTTCTGGAGAGTAGACACTGGTGTTGAATCCAATGAGGCAAATGACTCTGGAAACAGTGGCTCTGTATGCTTTGATTCATTCAAACAGTCAATTTGCATATCACCTTCTACAGTCTCAACTGTTGTCTCATTTGTGCTTAACTTTGTTTTCTTCCTTGGGGAAAGCTCTTTTGTGCTATCATCCAGATAATTAGTTTGTTTGGACTGCCGTTTAAGTGTTTTAGGCAGTGTCTTAGGTACATCTTTAGAAGGCAATTCTTTTTTCAGCAACTTGCTTCTGGCCATAGGTAAATCTATTTCTGACAATTTCATATCATCTGAAAATTATAAAACAAGCATTTTGTTTATATAAAACAGCAACTGAATAGCAATGGTAAGACCAATTATAAAAAAGAAAGTCAATCTTTGAACAAGCAATTTATTAAGAAACCTGCAGGGCGATTCAAAAGTCTCAGTACCACTGATGGAAATTAAGGTAAGGTGAGCTTTAACATGGTAATCCTGACATTGTAACCATTCCGAAGAACAACGTATTATTAATAAGGAAATTATTTTTGATCAAATTCTGCTGCCAATACAAGTGTAAAAGGAAAGTTTACATCTTTTAAAGAGATACTCAAGCCAGCAATTAGGACTCAGGATTTAGATTTGGAAAGGAATCTAGTCTAGTGCTCTCCTTCTAGATAGGGAAACCTTCATATCAAAGAGAGATGGTTCTCCATATTTTCTATTTTTAGAGAGAGACTCTACGGAATAAAAAATGTCCAGCTTTTTCTGGTGTTTAATTATTCCTACAGTAAAAAATTTATGTTCATATCTGATCAAACTGGGTTGATGAGAAGTTACTCTTTTTCAATTCACCAGACATGGAAAACAATAGGTTAATACATTTCTAACCAAAAATTTTTATACCTCTTAGATAACTAAAGAAAGCTATTTAACTAGATTTATAGAATAAAATAATCTGATAAATTGAAATGAATTACAGATCATCTAATCCAGCCTCCTTATAAGAATGAGGTGTCCACTCTGGTCTTATTAGGCCATCAACCTTGATCATTCCTCATAAAAAAAAAAAAATCTTCACAATTATCAGGGACTTGACAAGTTCCATTTAAAGCAAACATCAGAAATAGTGCTTCAAAATTAATAATAATAAAAAGAAGAGGCTAAACCTATTTCAAAGGGACGCATATCAATGATGTGTGGTCTGTAATGAGCAATAACATGCCTACAGTTTGGAGTCAGGCACTGACTCCAGAAACTCCTAGAACAGTAATAATGACTCCAAAGAACCTTTAATAAGACATTAGTACACCTTCAAACATAACAGATTTTCCCAATCAATGAACTTCATTAACCAGATTATCCTTTATCTCCACAAAAGATACTAAAATTTCTCTTTGTGCTTTTAGTGTTGTTTTAAAGAAAGTTTTAATGCCTACCTGAATCAAAATGATCCTTCTCCAGGATATCTAGAGGTTCTGTGGTGTCTATAGACTTGCTACTGAGTTCTACTTTTGGAGATTCTTTTCCAGGATCTCCTTCACCTTCTTCAGCAGTCCACAGTTCTCCAGTAAATTTATCGTGATCAGGCTGTCTTCTGAAATCATCATAGTCTTTTTTTAGGCGACTCCTGAAGAAAAATATTCGACACAACAAACAATACATACGTATTGAACTCTTGGAAGCTAAAGTATCTTCTAACATTTTAAGCTATATTTTAGTATTTTCAATTAAGTCACTAAACCTATGTTTTAACCAAGTGTGTCTAAGATGCCAATGACTATTGTTCAAGAAGACAAAACACAGGGTGTAGGCATAAGAAACTTAAAAAAATATATGTGCAATTTCAGAATAAAGTGTTCGAACATATACCTATTTGTCTTTCTAAAGGCTGCTGTTAGACCTATTAAATGAGAAAAAGGTAATTTTTTTTCTAGCTGCACTGATAGAAATAGATTTGAGATAGTCTTAAAACTGCTGATTATAATATAGTTTAAAAGGTCATTTAAAAGGGTTAATCAAAAAGTTCTAAGAAACAGTGTGTATTATTTTTGACTGTTATACAAAGAGTAACAAACAAAAACAATCCATCACTTAATCCTGAGAGCGATCATACCTAAACCTTTGGGTCTCACTAGAAATTATTTTTTTAAATTAAGCATAGGGAAACAAAGCTGAAAAGTGATCTTTCAGAGATCCTTTTCACATAAAAACATAATACGTATGTTTCTATAACACTAAGAGAGATAGAAACATTTCCAAATGATTACATGATATTTTAGAGATCCTTTATTATTCATTTGCTTTCAACTGAGTTTCTCTATTTTACTTTTACTCTTTGTTTATTTTTGTTTTTTTAAAAAAAATCTGAACATACATTCTCCAATTTACTTTTGCTACAAATTCCTATCTGTGTGGGACTTCCCTGGCGGTCCAGTGGTTAGGACTTCGCCTTCCAATGCAGGGGGTGTGGGTTCGACCCCTGGTCAGGGAGCTAGGATCCCACATGCCTCGTGGCCAAAAGGTCAAAACATAAAACAGAAGCAATGTTGTAACAAATTCAATAAAGACTTTGAAAATGGTCCACATCAAAAAAAAAAAATTCCTATGTGTGCATATTGGAGTTTAAATCTCACCTCTGTCACTCAACAGTTGTAAGACTTTGGGCAAGTTCCTTAAACTTTCTAAGCATCAGTTTACTTATTTGTACAATGAGGATAATAATAGCACTTACTTCGTAGTTTGTGTGGCACACAAATATTCAACAAATGTTAGTTAATAATTACTCTCAATTTATTTATCTTTCAATTATTGCTTAAGGGTTTTATAGAGCAGATGAGGGCTGTAAGATACTAGAGTGGGTTACCAAAGGATAACTGTAAAATTAATTTCATTTTAGTAATATCTATATGGGGGTAGTATAAAGTTCCTCCCTTCTCAGTCTTCTTCTCAACTCAGCTAATGACTTTGCTCCTTATTTCAGGGAAAATGGAAGCAATCAGACAAGAACTCTCATATGCTCACACCCCGTCTGCAACTTAAGACCTGCATCTGTACTCATATTCTCCATCTTCCTGTCTAAGCTAACCCTTCCAACTTATGCATCTTCTCTCACCTAGTCAAGAATCTCACTCAACCAAACATCCCTTCCATTGTCTGAGTTCATTTTTGCCTCTCTATTCAATCATTTCCACCAGTATACAAACATGTTATTTCTCCCATTAATAAAAACAAATGACCCAACTTGACTCCAACTTGTCCTTCCAGGTGCTGCCCTATTTCTCTGCTCTACTTTTATAGAAAAACTCCAGTTCCTCACCCCTAATTCTCTTGAACAGACTCCTTAGACTTTTACCCACATCTCTATCAACACAGCTCCTCAAGGTCATCAATGATATTGCCAAATTTAACAATGAATTCTCGTCCTCATCTTCCTCAATCCATCATGAGCAGCCTCCTTTTTAAAACATCTTCTTTACCTGGTTTCTAAGACACCACTCTTGGTTATGCTCCTGCCTTGCTGAATACTCCTTCTCAGTCATTTCTGCTGAGTCCTGCCATCTCCATCACCTCTAACTGTTGGAATGTCCCAGGGTTCAGTCTCTCTTATCTATGCTCATATACTAGGTGATTTCTACCATCTCACAGCTTAAATATAATCTATATCCTGACAACCCCCAAATTTATACCTCCAGCCTGGCTTACTCCCTTTAACTGGGACTAATATGCTAAACTGCCTACTCAGTAACTCCAATTAGACATCTGAAAGGCATATCAAACTTAACATGTTGAAATCCAAACTCCTGAATCCGCCCCCTCCCCAAAACTACTTCTTTGTTTCCCCTATCTCAGCTAATGGCAATTGCATTATTCCAGTTGTTTAGATAAAAAATACTAGGCACCATCTTTTTCTCCTCATTTTTTCTGACACTCCATATGCAAGCCTTAAGGAAATTCCACCAGTCCTACTTTCAAGATCTATCCAGAATCCAAGCACTCCCTGCCGTGTGCATTGCTACTATCATGGTCCAAGCCACTATCATTTTTTGCCTGGACCGCTACTATAGTGTAACTGACTTCCCTGCCTTTATCATCATCCCACACTACACTATCTCAACAGAACAGGCAGAGCGAGTGCTTTAAAACATAAGTCAGATCATGTACTTCCTCTGTTTAAAGCTCTTCAATGGCTTCTCATCTCAGAGTAAAAGCCAAAATCCTTAAACACGTAGGCTACCTTTCCCTATACTTCTCTGACTCTTGACTCTTACCACTTTCCTCCTCACTCACTCGGCTCTGGTTATTCTTGCCCCTTTGCATTTCCTATAAATGTCAATCATGCTTTTAACCTTAAGGCTTCTATATCTTCTTTTCTCTTAGATATTCTCTAAGAGAATATCTCTAGATATATTCTCTTAGAGAATATATTCTCTATTCTAGATATTCTATCTCTATTCTAGATATTCTCTAGATATTCTCTATCTAGATATTCTCTAGATAGATATTCTCTATCTAGATATTCTCTAGATATTCTCTATTCTCTTAGATATTTCTCTTAAGATATTCTCTTAGATATCTCTCCCCTATTTCCTTCTGGTCTCTTTTCAAACATCAACTCATCAGGGAAGCATTCTCCAACACCCTGGTAAATGACCAATCATTATTATCCCATCCAAACTAAGCATTTGTTCCCCTTAACCTGCTTCATTTTTCTTCCCAGCACTTATCACCATCTGACATTTGAGTTTGTCTGTCTGAATAGATTTATAACTAGTAAGGAAATTGAATCAATAATCAAAAAAATCTCTAAACATTTCTCCAAAGATATATAAATTGCCATAAGCACATGAAAAAACACTCAATCTCACTAATCATTAGGGAAATGCAAATCCAAACTACAATGATATACCACCTCATATTCATTAGGATGGCAATTAAAAAAAATAAAATAGCAAATGTTGGTGAGGATGTGGAGAAGCTGGAACTCTTGTAACTGTTGGTGGGAATGTAACATTATACGGTCACTGTAGAAAACAGTATAGTAGTTCCTCAAAAAATTAAAAATAGAATTACCATATTCTTCTTCTAGGTATACACCCCAAAATTTGAAAGCAGGGTCTTGGATATTTGTACACCCATGTTCATAGCAGCATTATTCATAATAGCTAAAACATGAAAAGCCTCTCAAATGCCCATTACAGATGAATGGATAAGCACAATGTGGTATATGCATAAAATGCAATATTATTCAGCCTTTAAAAGGAAGTAACTTCTGACATATGCTGCAATATGGATGAACCCTGTGAACATTATGCTAAGTGAAATAAAGCCAGTCACAAAAAGACAAATATTTTGTACTATATGAGGTACTTAGTCAAAATCATAGATACAGAAAGTAGAATGGTGGTTGCCATGGGATGGGGGGAAGGGGGGAATAGGGAGTTATCGTTTAAGAGGTATAGCATTTCAGTTTCACAAGATGAAGTTCTGGAGATGGATGGGGTAACAGTGACACAACATCATGAATGTATTTAATATTACTGAACAGTACACTTAAAACTAGTGAAGATGGTAAATTTTATTTGTGCATTTTACCACAATGAAAAAAAAAACTGGGGGAGAAAAAACCACACAGTATAGAGTTTTGTTTAATCAATAGTACTTTGTCGGGGTTCCCTGGTGGTGCAGTGGTTGAGAGTCTGCCTGCCGATGCAGGGGACACGGGTTCGTGCCCCGGTCTGGGAAGATCCCACATGCCACGGAGCAGCTGGGCCCGTGAGCCATGGCTGCTGAGCCTGCGCGTCTGGAGCCTGTGCTCCGCAATGGGAGAGGCCACAACAGTGAGAGGCCCGTGTACCGCAAAAAAAAAAAAAAAAAAAAGGTAATAGTACTTTGTCAGGGCTTAGGAGGTACCTTGTACACAGTAGGTACTCAAAACTATCTGAATTACAAATCAGTGGAAGACTATACTAAATGATACCAGGATACCTTCCATAATCATAAAGTAAGAGTCTTAAAAAAGATAATAAAGCTTGATTTACCTGTTCCTTTGAAAAGCTTTCATTAACTTTGGTTCCCATGGCAGCAATTCATTTAAAAGACGTATCAATGTACTATGCAATTCTTTTACAGCTTGCCTCCGATGATACCATTTGCCCTAAAAAACACAATTTTAAAAGTAAATTCCTTAGACTGAATCCAAAAGTAAACGCCAAGACTTATTTTCTGAGTAAAATACAAAACAAAATGCCAATACCCATCAAATAAGTACATATCTCTTCTTCAGAAGGTTGCAGCAAGGAGGAAAATATCCTATAATAAATCTTCTTCGATATACTTTAAAGATTCTCAATTCTACAGGAGAAATCTAAAACCCATTTAATTAAACCAAGAGATAAAAATTTTTTTTAAGTTTTTAATTGGGTCAATTATAAACACTTTTATAAATCACTAAAACACATGTAAAGATACAAACATTTATATAACTATGTAAATGACATTGCTCACTTCTGTAAAGTTTCTGTAATTTTTCCAAAACAGTGGGGGAAAAAAGAGAGAAAGCCTGAATTGTTATCCTATTCAAAAGCCATCCTAACAAACTTCCTTAGGAAATTTTACAATTATTTTATTTAAAAATGTTTCCAGCACAGAAAAGTAAACAACTGGTCACCATTTTCAGTACTATCATGCTATACTAACGGTTAATTTCTGACATGCCCTCCATTTGCTAAGTATTATCCTAAGTATTTCATTCATACTTGGAGAGAAAGAGACAGAGAGACAGACAGAGAAGGAGGGAGGAAGGGAGGGAGAGAGAGATCGAGTGAACATGAGAGTTCACGTATACTAGCAGTTATAAAAGCCCTCTAAAGTGTGTGCATTTTTAGTCTTACTTAACAAATGATGAAACTAAGGCTCAGAGAGATTAAATGACTTGTTTAAGGTTCTCTGACTTGAACCCAGATCTGCCTGTTGGTGAAGTCCAAGTTCTTTAGAACTAATTACATCACTGCCTCTTAAAAACTGTATTACATAAATTCAATCTGACACAGGTTATAAAACCTCTAGTAAAGATACATTTCATCAGCACCCATAAAATTATTTGAATACCATAGGGACAGTAAGATTACAGAAGGTATAACTTTAGGTAGCCAACCTCCCCTTCTCCACAATGTTAGTGAACACCAGCTATCCACATCACCACCACCACCATCACTATAGTCCCTTACTGTTATATAACCAAGTTGTATTTCTTTTTTACTTGGTAACAGCTTTGAGATATAATTTACATACCATTTAGTCCACTCATTTTATTTCTTTTATAACAAAAGGCACACAACTATATATGTTACAGATCATATTTAACCTGCATAAAATTAGATTTCACCCCACAGGAACTCTGAGTCAATTTGCATATAGGTAAAACATTAAGGCAGAAAAATAACTACTCCCTAGAGCAAAGCATATTCTAAAATCTGTGCATAAATTCCCCAACTTTACATATATCTAAAACTTTTCCTTTTGTCATGCAAATTTTAGACACATACAAAACTAAGTGATCAATAACAGTGCATTTCCTACTCCTGAAAATTTTGTGCTTTAAACCAACACAACGTTTATGCACATAAAAATAAACATTTCTAACTGAGGTTTTTATACTTCAGAAGGGAAATTGTTCATTAGAAGAGTAGGAAAAGGTGAGATTATATGTGCATGTGCTCATAATGAATATGGAACCTAGGCTCACTGACTAATTTTTGTGTCTTCTCAGTGGCATAACAAATTATAGTATTGTGAAAAAATTTCAAGAAAAGTAACTTTTATTTCATATAATATACTAACCTGAAGAGACTTTCCATCTTGTCAAAGGCATTCTAAAAGGACCCAACTAACAATGGGTTATACCTCAAAAGTTTATTTTTCTCAAAGAAATGTTATGAGATAGTATAAAGTGCATATTCTAACCCATGAAAACAAAACTATTAGATTATAAATAATAAAACTGAGCAAGAAATAACTTCCATCTATGGAAAGCTATTTGAGGAAGATGAAAAGGCAGGTAACAGCTACCCTAAATCCTTTTCAGAATGAGGTAAGATTTTGTTTCAATAAAAAATAGAAAATAGTAGATGGAGATTTTTCCCTTTAACAAGGCATATCAACAACATTATTTTTTTCTACATATAAACTTCTATTTGGCTCAAAAATGAAATGGTGACAGTGGAAATAAACTTTTCCTAAGCTAAAGAGAGCAGAAAGAGGTAAGGAATGAAGGTGGGGAGAGTATTCTCTTCATGGTATAACTGACTGGAAAAGCATTAAAGGATTAGGGGGCGCCAGGCATGCTGAATTCCTTATTAACTGGGAGATATATGGGGAAGAATTACAGATGCAGAGTTAACCTGGGCAGTACGGTGGCTGTGTGGATTAGTGTGGTGGTGATGGGGTAGGGATTACAGAACTGTCAGTGTTATGGGACTTTTAGGACTAGGTAGATGAAGCACGGGAAGGGGAGACTGTGTAACTGGATACTACTTAAAGCCATTTATCAACTCTGTTTGTGTCTCTACTAAATTACAACATTAATTTTTATAGGAAAGAGTTTTAAAAATATTAGGAAAATTTTACCTTTTGATTTTATTTTGGTTACTAAATTTTACTTAATCCAATGCCCAGAAAATATACTACTGAACAGGAGGGGTCATATAAATCAATCAGAGAATAGAGTCCTAACTTCCATATAACTCTGTTTTACCCACTGACCTGTTTGTAAATGTCTAAGGCCTTCAACTTTATGTATGTTTTTTGGCCTTCTTCCCCTTCTTTATACTGCATATTCTCAACTTGGGGTAGTGATGGTATGGTATCTCATTTATATTTGAAAATGCCTATCTAATCATTCTGTATTTGAAAAACAAACAAAAATTTTATTATTTTCATAACACAAATTATATAAAGTAAAGGCTGATAAAATGTTTTGACTAGAAGATACATATAAAGGATACGATGACCTCAACAAAGGGCATCCCTGTACTTGCTATGGGGTATGTGTGTCATCTATCAAAAGGGGGCATAGGTTTAAAAAAGTTCAGAATCACTGCTCCAGGACTGGTGTTTGAGGTAGTAAGGTACTTTAATTACTTGACAGTAAAAGAGAAACTCATACTGGTTCTCTCATTTATTATTTCTTTGGTCAATACAATCCAAATGGAAAGAAAATAATACGTCCCTTTCTACCTAGTGCTGGTCTCAGAGTGTCACAGTATACAATGGAACTAATGTAGAGAAGTTATGAATTTTTAAATGAAGTTAGTCAAATGGTAATAATTTGCCTTAACTTGGATCTAATATAAAAATCTATTTAAAATCAAACAAAATATTTCCTGAACTTTAAATCAGATCATTAGCAATAGCCTTCCTGACTGATCAACTTTATTTATATACACAGATAAAGGAAAAACTATCATGTTTCTTCTAGGATGAAATTATTAAAGCTAAAAGGGAACTCAGAGGACATAATTTTACAGAAGGAAAGTGTCTAAAGTAAACAGAGAACTACTTGTAGGTGGAAGAAGACTTTAGAATTCTAGATCTCCTGAATGCTAAAATCCACTTTCCTTCCACTACACAATGCCATCTCTCATGGGCTACACACAGACAATTCCTAAAGAAGAAAGAGACTGTACTGTGTAAGTTCCTATATTTACATGTAGGTATCTCTGTAATGCAAACATTAAAATCTCTAAAATTTACTTTGTTTCATTTGTTTAATTACAGTAGTACTTAAAACTATGGTGACCTTAAGTTTAAAAGTGAATTAAAAAAACAAGGAAAACAGCAAGTTCCCCATCTTCAAACACATAAGAGAGAATATGGATATAATGAAAATCAGAAAGGCTCTTACAGTTTTTATCTGCACTGATCAATACAGAATCAAAGAAAGTAGATAGAAAGATTAAGTAAATGGTTATTTATAGAACAGTGTTCTAATTGTTTCTCTAATAAAAAATACATTTAATACGCTTTACATATATAAATTTAGTGCTGACTTTTCTTTATAAACAGGTATGTGAATATGGGGATAAATGAACATTTTTTAGTATTAGAATTCTCACAATTTTAGTATTAGAATTCTCACTATTTTCACAGACAAAAATTTTTTTCTAAAATAATCCCAATGTGTTATGTGAACTTAGTAATTCAAACATTTACTGAAGGTCACTTTGAAGAGAGTAATGTATTTTTCTTTTATAAATTTACTATGAAATGTAACATAAAATAAAGTATGAATTCAAACATACACCACGGAACCAAAGGTATACAATATGGTCTAAATTTGAGGCTTACCTTTCAATACTTTCTCAGCCAATGTCCACAGCAGCTGCAGATTGCCAGCTCCCTTTCCATGAGATGCCCCACTGTCAATCACTAAGGTTTTATAACCTCATAGGGATTACTACAATAAGGAGCTTGTCTATGGCCACAAGGTAAGTCCTTTATTATATTATGCAGTTTTATAAGTTTTTGAATGTGATAGGTTAATAACCTAAGGAACCATAAGAGAAAAGAAACTTCTAAAAAACTTACAAAACTACACAATATTGTAAAATGAAAAGCTGAGTCTATGTGTGTGAAATGAGTGGGGAGGGAAACTTACCTTACAACTAAAGAAAAACTCCATTCTGCTGCAGTAATCGGGTATGACAGCACCAGCATAGTGCTGGCTGGGGTGCTGCAAGGAGAGGGAGTTGGCAATCTACTGATGCTGGGGACACTGAACATCTAGAAGGAAGAAAAGAGGAAAACAAATAAATTCCAGGTTTATTAAATGTCTCATTACCATGGATCTTTTGCACATTTTAATAAGTTCAGATGCTTTGAATATTAAACTTAGGTGAAAGTAGTTTGTTTACACAAATCATTCTGTTACTTACATAGATTTTCTTATAACATTATATCTAAACAAAATAGGTATCAACAGTTATTTGAAGAAAAGATTAACATCACATATAAATATACAAAGAATTCTTTTTTAAATTGAAAGGGTATTATTGTGAAGATGATAAAAAAGATAATTTTTATGTACAAAATATAATATATATGAAAAAGGCATCAATGCTCTTTTTCTACATGCTTTTACTTACAAATATGTTGTTACAGCACAGAAACAGGGATCATATGACAAAATATTTTTTGTTATAGGCTTGGTTCTTGTCACAGACATAAATCACATGGTGGAAAGGGATTAGATAATAATACATCATGCTTTTCAAATAAAATTCAAATAACTTTTAGAAAAGCCAAATCGATTTGTCTGCAAAGATGTCTCATTTAAAATCACTAGCAATATCCAAAGGTAGGTTACAAATAATTTAAATGCAAATGTATAAAAACACAGCACAAATCAAATTAACTATACTTAAGCATGTTAATAATCTAATTATTTGGCATTCTCCTTAGTCTAAGTAATATTAAGTGAAAAGGTAGTAAGTATTTACTTTTTTTTTTCTTACTGCTCACCTAAAGAAATTACTACTATATAAGTATATTCCTGCATATTCACAGTTTTGGGGGTAAAACACTGCATTCACCTTGTTGGTATACAGTCCCTTGAAAAAGTACTAGTTAGACAGTATAGTGAAATGTTTGCATATTAATATGGAAAAAGTTAAAGAGTATTTTCACACTGCCAGAGGCTCTAATATGAACTATCCTATCATATACTAGTATTTTCTCTTTAGGTACTCTCACCCATTTTCTCTTAAGACTAATTCAATAGAAAAGGAAAGCATTTGTACTTTATTCTAAAGATATCCTACATTGCACAGCATGTACAACATTTCCATTATATTCCATTATATTTCTAAATTAGCATTTCTAATGCTAATTAGAACTATAGTTCTAACTATAATTTCCATTATATTTCTAAATTAGCATTTAACTAGAAAGCATGAAGACAAACAACTGCAAACAACTGCATATCACTACAAGTGATAATGTTGGAAGTTTCAGGGTCATTTGACTTTGTAGAGAGGATGGACAGATCACATTCCCAGTGAGATAGTTACTATTACTGGGGAAGAAAATCTAACAATATGTATGTAACTGATGGTATGTAACCATTTTCATTCACAAAGAAGAAAAAATCCTGAACTAGAAATTAACTATTGGGTAAGTATCTGAATTTGATTCTTTTTAGTAAATAGGTGGTAACAAAGAAGTTAATAAAATTTTATCAAATCTATACCTGATATCAGAAAGGTGGGTTCTCAAGCAATTCACTGCAAAATCTAAATCACTAAGTAATGTTACATATGGTATCATCAGAGCATAAAAAGGTCCATGTAAGTGAAATTAAGACTGGGAGTATCTTAAAAGCAGAGTCAGTATCCTACTTATTTTTACTTTCTCAGGCTCCATCACAATGCCTAGCAGAGAGCAGGCCCACAGTAAGTATTCAAACTATAGAAGTAAATTTCTTAGCTTACAGAGATTTTCTACTTAGCTGCAAAAGATTTTAAAAAATTGATAGAAACGTTCCTAAAATATGTCTTCCAGATTTTCTGAGTATACAATGAATATAATTTAACTCTTGATGACTCAGATCATCATTTTGAACAAGTTATTGTTTCATATTTTAAGGCAGTGACTGCAGGGTTTACAGGGCTATAACCTATGTTCCTATATTAAGTGGTTATTGATTACTAATAGTTTTGGACTCCTAAAATCTGCTTTTGTAGGTTTTTTTCTCAATTGTCTATTAGCATTTCATGCTACTGCCACTAAATCTGCCTTAAATGGCCTTGTCCTAATTAAAAGCACCTGCTACAACTAGTTAGCATCATATCTTCATTAAAAGAAACTAGTTCCATGCAAGGATTTTTTTCTACTTTAAAGTGCTAGAGATCCAGATGTGGACTCTGGGCCTTCTATTTAGATTCCTTTTTATTCTCTGGTAGATTTGGGATTAATTTTCCTTCCATTTTTACTTTTTTTTTTTTTTTTTTGCGGTACGCGGGCCTCTCACTGTTGTGGCCTCTCCCGCTGCGGAGCACAGGCTCCAGACGCGCAGGCTCAGTGGCCATGGCTCACGGGCCCTGCAGCTCCGCGGCACGTGGGATCCTCCCGGACCGGGACACGAACCCATGTGCCCTGCATCGGCAGGCGGACTCTCAACCACTGAGCCACCAGGGAAGCCCCATTTTTACCTTTTTTACAGAGTCTGGTAAGATGGTAGGAAAGTTCTAATACTGTTCAATCTTCTCTATTTTTTGGATGGTATTTTTCCCTAGTTCACAAAAGGTTACACTACCCTATCTTTAAATTTTAGGGGCTTTCCAAAGATTTTGATATCTTCTGTAATATAAAAGAGAGAATGATGTGAAGCTCATTTTCTGGTCTTAAGCACCTCACGGATTTAAATTCAATTTTCCAGAACTCTTACCACTGAAAGGCAGTAGAGTATTAAATAGAAAATAATACAGATTTACTTGGGGCTTTGAAAAATATTTGGCATTTAGATTGTTACTTACATTTGAATAAGTGTGTGTGATATTTAATTCAAAAGAGTTTAAGGCAAATAATAAAAGCCACACTATGAAGTTCTAATTATAGAAGGAGCTGTCACCTAGTTCAATTCTTCCTTGAAGCTCACTCCATGCTGGGAACACGCAATATGAATTCTCTGGCTGATGTAAAAATACGAAACAACAGTTTTCCCTTTTAATTGGAACTTTTATTAGAAGAAAAGAGGTGTTCAAATATTGTTTTTAAGAAAGTTTCCCTGATGGGATACAGACTATGCCACATTGCAGTAAGTTGAAACAGTGAGCACTATTAACAAGAGTTAAAATCCAGTTCTTAGTTGAGCAGAGTAGTTATTAAATGTCAAAAAGAATGCCCCAAAGCAAGACTTACCGTAAATAAATTAGGATAATGCATTTTCAGATAATTCAGTGACTACAGTCAATTGAAGTTTTGTCTTACCAGACAGCTATTGTTCTGGTTCACGTTTCCTGTCATCTAGTTCTCTTTTCTTACTATTATTTTGAACAGTCAGTTAATATTTGATTCTTCGTAAAATCCATAAAGTCCCACTCCCAGATAATATATTAACATGTCAATAAGGGAAGTAAAGCAAGTGTCTAGAGTGTCTGGTGATCTCTGAATTAAAAAAATGGCTTGAAAATAAAAGATTAAGTCTTTTATAAAAGGACAGGAGTTAGCGCAACCAATCCTGATTAAAATTAAAAATTTATCCCCAGGATTGGCGATAAAAAGCTTAAGCTCTAAAGTGAATTCCTTGAGGATGAGGACTTTGTTTTAGTCTCTGAATTTCAACCAAGTTCCTTGGTATTATGAATAGTACACAGAAAACAGTGAGGAAGTATTTGCCTAATGAATAAGACTAGAATATGACAGGTAAAGAAACTTATTTATTTTATTTGTTGTACAAGGTTTCCGAAAGGTTATTTTAATTTTTTGAAAGCTTTAACTATGACAATTTAAAGACAGAGTGTTTTTCCCCCCACAGATGAGCTAGTTTTCAGTTTTGTTAACCATATCAAAAGATCTAGAATAAGAAAACAAGATACACAATGATGTAATTGCCAAAAACTTAAACAAAACTAATTTAAGGACAATTTAGATATTGATGCAACCATATCTACAACTAAAGTTATTAAGTTAATAAGGGCATATTCAGGATTCTGAATGTATCTAAAGTTCCTTATACTGTAGTAAAATAGACTTTTTACTCTAAATAGATGGCTATAAAATAATTTTGATTTGATGCCTCACTGAGCAAATGGGATATGGAGAGAAGAGGGAAAAATCCCAAAATCCTACACTATAATAGAGTAAAATTTCTTTGTTACAGGTGTTAGAAAATAAGATTAATGTATAATAATTTCTTTGCCTTATATCAAGCTTTTACTATATGCAACTATGATTTAGGGGTTCATATAAATTCATAAGTGAAGTTTTATACATAATTTGACTATATTTTACCATTTACCTGTGTATTATTTCTTACTATATCTTCACTTTTTAAGAATGTTTTCCATCATATTTTTAAAAATGAACAAAGAAAATACATATACAACCAAGTTATAACTTCATTTCCTATAATGAAGGTAAAAGGTAAAGGGTGACCATACTGAAAAGAGGCCATAAATCATAATGGATTGCAGACAGCTGAGATGGATCTGAAGCTAAGGTCAAGAATTCTTTTAACTATCTGAGAATCATAAAGGGTAAAGGTTAATACTGACATTCACAAGTTCCATCAAATATAAGTCTTAATTAGAAATATACGATATGATAAAATGGTCTCAATCATGGAATCTGGCATATGATTTCATTGATTTCTACCTAAGTGTCAAAACATCAACTTGTTTTCTCCCCATAATAAGCTGGCAGCAGCAACTTATGAGACACTAGGGCCCTGAGCAAAAACAGGCATATGCCAGGGTTCTGCAATCTCTGCACAACTGACATCTGAGGGCAATAAGTATTTGCTGTGCGGGGCTGTCAGGTGCACCGTAGGATCATTACAATGTAGAATATTTTTAGCAGCACGGCTGGCCTCTATCCATTAAATGCCAGTACCACCTCTTCAACTATGTGAATCAAAAATGTCTTCAGACATTCCCAAAGTCTCATAGCAGCGATAGGCAGGGGTGGGGTGGGCAGAATCATTACTCACTGATAAGCACCGGCTTTTACAAAACTCTGTGACCAAAAACTAGGGTGTCACTACCTCTGATCTAAGCTTCTGATTTCTCTAATGTTTGATCTAGCTAATGCACAGCCTTTGGTTAGGCAAGATTAAATGCTATTATTGTATTATGAATTTAAATTATTTTAAGAACATAATAGAGATTAATTTTATTCATGACTTGAAATTCCTTTCTAATTCTCTTAAACATGCCTTAAAAACATGCCTTTTGACATACTATAATAATTATGCATATATTTTTTGGATGTTTAAAAAATTTAACATTTCATGAATACTTCCATGTAGTAACAATGATCTACAAATATTTTATTTTACTAGCCATATGATATACCACTGTGTTAATATTATTGCTTGGTTAGTCATCTCCCTACTGTTGGACATATGGGCTTTTCCCAAATTTCTACTATTAGAGACAGTCTGCTGAACACACTATTGTGTAAATTACTTTTTTGAGGGGTAGGGGAGTAGGGTGAAAAATGAGGGAAAATGAAAGTTAAATATCAATTAGGATAATAGGATCAAAGAGTCCAGGCAATTTTATAGCTTTTCTTACATACTGAATATGAAATACAGAAATATTTGAAGTCTGTCTTAAAACTTGCTCAGTGTGGAGGTGCTTAACTGCTAAAAGGTGTATTAGAAAGACAGGGTATTATATTTAAAATTTTAGTTTATCTATATTGATAAGACTATCATTTATCATTTCATAATCCAGAAAAGCTTTCTTTTCTTATAACTTTTTTTTTTTGCTAAATGTTCCCTTTTCCTTATCTCTATACTGATTTTTCATTATCAAAAAGACTGAAACCTCTTTGAAGATCTAAATTATGATATAAAACATATGGAAATTAAGGAAATGTAAGAAAAAAAGGGTCACATGAGAAATTCAGAAATATAACCAGTTCTGTATTAGCCTGACAAAAATCTACCAAGTTTGATTATTTACACAGCAAAAATGTCTAATAAATTTCAAATACAATAGGATCAGGCAAATTTATCAATATCTTAGCTCTCTCTGGAAAACTAATAAATTTCCTAAATTAAAAAGACTACTTTCCAAATAATTAAGCAAAATGCAATTTTTCTCTCTTGACTAAAACCCCCCAAAAAAAAGAACCAATAAAATGTCATGATTTCTCCTTTAGGGCACTAAAAAAATCCTATGATCTAAATAATAATGAGATAGACAAAATGAAAGGATTTTGTCAAACTACATACTTCTATTTATATCAGTCAGATGTCTGGTATAGCACTGGAGGACGTAAAGGACGCTGAGTTCTCTTTGAATAAGCCTTTAAATGAAGTAATGGGATCAAGTGAACTAAAGCAAACTCAGAAAATTAAATCATTTTTTCTCTCCTCACATTATAAATCATAAGTAGAATTAGTTGTCTTGCAAGAATAAGTAAACAATCTAGATTTTAAAAGATTGTAAATCTTCCAGTACAATGAGTAGCTCAATGGCAAAACCTCTAAGAGATTAAGAAAGCTTTTTTAATGGAATGTTGACCTGGATGAGGAAATGGAGTAATTCTTCCTTGTTGCTTTGGTAGGAAAAACTATCTAGAAAGGCCCTGCAGAGGAGCTCCCAAAAGCAGCCAGGTTTTTAAACGAATCCACATTAAATCCTCTATCACATATGTAATTTCTATCTTTAGTAAGAGCATTTGTGACAACCAAATGTTTATATGGAATATGTCTTCCTTGTTACTGAAGCCATCGTAGATCTGAAAGCTGCTGCTGAATAATATTGGGTGGGCCAAAAGGTTCCTTTGATTTTTTCCGTAATATGGCTCTAGTGGCACTTAGCTGTCTTTAACTTCATTTGAAACAATTTTGTTAGATTATATGTGACAGCTGTCATATCAGTGTGGATTTAAAAAAGACAGACTTTTTTTTTTTTTCCGGCACGCGGGCCTCTGTTGTGGCCTCTCCCGTTGAGGAGCACAGGCTCCGGATGCGCAGGCTCAGCGGCCATGGCTCACGGGCCCAGCCGCTCCGCGGCATGTGGGATCTTCCCGGACCGGGTCATGAACCCGTGTCCCCTGCATCGGCAGGCGGACTCCCAACCACTGCGCCACCAGGGAAGCCCAAGACAGCCATTTTACTATTGAAGACGGAAGAAAAAAGCAACATTTTCAGCATATTATGCTTTATTATTTCGAGAAAGGTAAAAATGCAACTGAAACGCACAAAAAGATTTGTGCAGCGTATGGAGAAGGTGCTCTGACTGATCAAACGTGTCAAAAGTGGTTTGCAAAGTTTCGTGCTGGAGATTTCTCACTGGACGATGCTCCATAGTAAGGTAGACCAGTTGAAGCTGATAGTGATCAAATTGAAACAATAATTGAGAACAATCAACATTATACCACGCAGGAAATTGCTGACATACTTAAAATATCCAAATCAAGCGTTGAAAATCATTTGCATCAGCTTGGTTATGCGAATTGTTTTGATGTTTGGGTTCCACATAAGTTAAGCAAAAAACCTTCTTGACCATATTTCTACATGCGATTCTCTACTGAAATGTAAAGAAAACGTTCTGTTTTTAAAACAAATTGTGACCTGCGATGAAAAGTGGATACTGTACAATAAAGTGGAATGGAAGAGATCGTGGGGCAAGCAAAATGAACGACCGCCAACCACACCAAAGGCCGGTCGTCATCCAAAGAAGGTGATGTTGTGTATATAAGTGGGACTGGAAGGGAGTCCTCTATTATGAACTCATTCTGGAAAGCCAAACAATTAACTCCAACAAGTACTGCTCCCAATTACACCAAGTGAAAGCAGCACTCGCTGAAAAGCATCCAGAATTAGTCAACAGAAAACGCATAATCTTCCATCAGGATAACGCAGCACTGCATGTTTCTTTGATGACCAGGCAAAACTGTTACAGCTTGGCTGGGAAGTTCTAATTCATCTGCCGTATTCACCAGATATTGCACCTTTAGATTTCCATTTATTTC
Organism: Delphinus delphis; assembly: GCF_949987515.2. NCBI lineage: Eukaryota > Metazoa > Chordata > Mammalia > Artiodactyla > Delphinidae > Delphinus > Delphinus delphis. The sequence goes on from NC_082688.1 coordinate 56,039,675, forward strand.
GGTCTTTAAGAAATTCTATTAATGGAAAAAATTTCAATTCCCCGGAAGACTATAAAAGGCACCTGGAACAGTTCTTTGCTCAAAAAGATAAAAAGTATTTCAGGAACTATGAACTTGCCTAAAAAATGGCAGAAGGTAGTGGAACAAAAGGGTGAATACGCTGTTCAATAAAGTTCTTGGTGAAAATGAAAAATGTGTCTTTTATTTTTACTTAAAAAACAGAAGGCACTTTTTGGCCCACCCAAAAGAATTGTTTTGACTCTAAACACTATTTTTTACAGTGATATCCTCTCATGAAGATCAATATTAATATTTCATTTGTCTGGCAATAGTGAAGGAAGCTCACCAAGCAAGGAATAAGCAAAATGGCTATCACTATTGCCAAGTTCATATATTTCATTAATAAAATTCCTCAGGTCCTTACTATGAGCCTAATTCTAATAATGCGGATACTTGCTTTGTAACCGACAGTATATCAGCTAGGGCGAGTACATGGACACACATAAGAAATGACAGGCTGACAATGAAGAGACAGAACAAAAGCAAAAAAACAAGCAGACAAAAACCTTCAAAATACATAATCTAAAGGCCTATTGGTGAATGTTTAGAGTAACTGAGATCAATAGATTTTTAGGGTATCAGTACAATTATGGATATTCATAATGATCCCTGAGTCATCAAAAAAGTGTTAAATTATGTTCAGTATAAAGGAGGCAGGGAAATTTTTTCATTAAATGATTAAAGGAAGAATTTTAGTACTGAAGGTTTAGGTTTCAGCTTCCTAGAAAATGCAATTAAGTGGAACCCCTTATTCCCAAGTGATGACAGACAAATAAACTGGTATTCTCCAATACTAACATAAAAATTCAATAAAGTGAACTATTACAATAACATTTATCACACTCAGTATCAGCTTTTGTAAAAAAAAATAAGGAATGGCACTGAGATGCAAACTTCTACTATTATTTCCTTTATGCTGTGTGGCCATTTCATTGATTGAGATAAGTTGTTCATGAAAACAGTTGTTTAGTCAGGTAATTTAAGGGGAAAGTAGCCTGTATACTGGTAATCTCAATAACATTATCCCCACTAAGTTCAGTTCCAAGAATTTCTATTTCTTGAAGAGCAGAAAACATATTTTAAAACTAATATGCAAATATCAAGGGTCATGGACAAGTTAAAAATTTAGAGACATAAAATCTAATCAGTTAAAACCCATACATAACCTAAAATTTTCTGATAAACATGTCCCCAAGGACTATAGAGTCAAATATTTGTAATTTATGTTTTCTTTTACTCTTGTACTTGTTCCTGTGAAGGAAGGCAATATGTTTATACCTCATACCACCAATGGAAGGGGGGTGGATGGCTTTACAGGAAAACTCAAGGATGCCTGCAAAAGTCTTTTTCTCTTACAATACATACTATAAATAAGTATATAAGCCAATTATGCTTAAAACTATCCATTAAGAAGAAAACCCTAATTCATAATATGGGAACAAATTAAAATGCATATGTTATTGTCTAACTGCAGCTAATAAAAACCAATTAGCAAATTTAATTAACAGAATTCTGTTTAGAGTCATGAAGTATGGACTAAATGGCTTCTGCAAAAAAACTATAAATAAAACCCTGATTAAGACTATTCTTTCCTATTAAAGAACAGAATCAGTCCTTTATAAGCATACATATAAAATATATTAAAAAAACACTTTTGGCTGATGAAAAAATATTTTAATATAGTTTGAGAAATACATCACAGAGATAAGTTTTAAAACAACACTTGGGGTTCATTCCATATGAAGAGATTGCTGATATACTCAAAACAAAACAAAAAACCCCTCACAGTCTAATAAGGATTCAAACCATTTTTAATGGAAATAATTGTAAAATATACAGTTTTCTGCATTCTCAGATTATATATTGTACACAATGTGTATTGAACATGTTTTCTTCTTAATTGATGGCTATCAGTATGAACATTATCCCACCTCTTAGATTATAGCTATACTCTCAGGGGTATCATATGAGTGACTTCCAAAATGCTTAAGGCTGTTTTACTTCTGTATTAAACGACCTCAGAAGGTTGTACTTTTATGGTACTTTAATTTCCTTCCTTCAGAATGCTACCAATATGTTCCTTCTGAACAGCATATAAAATGACTTTAACAAATCTGCTGATATGAATGAAGCTTGCTGTATCACTAACCTTATTATCATACATCATTCTAGATTAACAGGTTCTGAGCAAAGACCTAAAAGTGGTTTCATGATGTTCCTAAGGCATAAAACAAAGGGATTTTTTTTTAATGGTGATTGATTTTTTTCAATGCTTAAAGCCTTCTCCATTTATTTATTGGTATGTAATTGTGTTTCAAATCTATAACACAATTATAAATGTCAGTTAAATGGGTATTACTGATTTCATAAATAATTGTTTTACCAAGTGTTGAGTGAATAAAAATAATGCCCCTTATACTCTAGTCTCTCAAGAACAATAAAAAGTGAAGGTAAAGATTAATTGTGAATTTAGTATAGTGAAAGTTAAAAAAAGACCTTCAGCTGATAAAGGTTCTTAAAAAAGACATATTGTTAAGCATGTATCAAAAACATCTGGGGCAAGATTAAACAATTTACATATGTTATTTATGTCAGAGCTAATTGAAATTTTATGTTACTAAGCAATAAACTTCCATTAAAAACATATAATTATAATTAAGAATAATTATATTATTATAATATATAATAAGGTAAGCACTACCCAAAAAACTACCAGTCAGAAAACAACCAACCAGTATACTGGGAAATATCTAAAACTATACCTGATATAAACCAGGCAAACAAAATTAATTTACTTGCCCCAGCACCATTTTTGTGTATTAAAAATGAAAACTAGACCACATAGGAGAAATAAAGGAAACAATGTTTCTATTTTTCATTGCAAATTTTTATGTAACTCAGGACAACAAGATTTAAAAAGGCTTTAGGAAGAAGCAGGAATAAATTTTAATGCTGACAATAATAGATAGAACTTTTGGATCAACACCTACCGATTTTTTTCTACTGTTTTCCAGATCTTTGAGTTCATTCTCGATTTTTGTGATTAATTCCCTGAGTTCATCAAGATTAGTGCAAATAAGCTAAAATAAAACACAAAAACACAGCTTGATAACACATAATATAAAACACCCAAAATGTGGTAACAGAATTTGTTTTAACACACACTGAATTCACAATTATTTGTCTTTGTAACAGCAAAATGCAAAGAAAGCTCCGCAGTTTATATTTTAAAAGGTATTTACTTGTTATGATGTATGAACTTCAGGCTTTCACCCCACATCCCCACCTTTCAGTTTGCTTTATAATCCAGATACTTTTTTTTTTTTTTTTTAACATTCTTAACTTTCAGCCCAGAATGACAAAGATCTGGAAACTCACCCTAGATTTCACAGGTTACTGAATCACCTTTAAGAAATGCTTCATCAAGCAGTCTCCTAGCAGGTGAATAAATGCACCCCTGGAGAACTATCATTTTACCTTTGCTTTGGTTGCTAACTATACAATTTAACAAATTGCATTACTGCTGTTGGGATTGCTAATAAAGAGGGACTTCAACTATATGAATATATTCAAAGAAGTTAATGAAATTATGTATACATTCTTAATATGATCTTCTTAGTAGTCCTTAATAAGACCATCTCCAGAGATAGCATCTATTTCCTTTCATAATTATGTGGCTCATTTAATTTCACCTTGGTAATGCTGGCAAATGGCCAAAACACTTGGTCTTTAGTTATTAATTAATAATCAAACTAGTTTGGCTTAATTACTAAAGATTTAAACAGTGAAGTGTCAGCAGCAATAACAAAAATATTAGTAACTACATTTTAGTTCTTGTATAATTATACTGAATTTTTCCAATTTGATACATTTTACTTTTTTTTCTAAAATAATTTAAGCTTATATTTTAAAAAATCTGTTGTGAAAAAGAAATAGAAGATTTCTAAAAGATAACTGCAACCACATATAGAGGAAAAGTTTTAATGAAAATCTTGTAATGTTTATACTGTGTGATAATGAAAAATAAACCCACTATACTTATAAAGCTACTAATTCATCATTAAATTTTTATCAGTCCCATGTTTCTTACATTCATTAATTTCTTGTAAGGGTGTTGTTTTCCTAAAAGGTATATTTTCTTTTAAAAGAAAACAAACAAAAACAACAAAAGCAAAAGTAGGTTACAACAAGATCATTCCTCATGACTGTGTGACAAAAATGAGAGACTAGGAGCACCGACACTTTCTTTATCATTAAGTTGAACCATATGAAATCGCTGATATGCCTTTGATCTACAAAAATGGCAACATGGTTCAACGTAATAGACAAAGAAAAAGTTATCACAGATAATATAAATTATACTTAGTATTAACAATTATTAGAAACATCTACATAATTTCAAACTCACAGAACTGACAAAGCAGGTAAAATATGTATTTAAGTAACCCAAATTAAATAATTTCAGAATAGAAAACAGTATGAGATGATGTAGTAGGACAGTGCAGCTGATATTTATTACACACTACACATTTCCATCTGCCAAATCTAGAATTATGGAAGAAATGCTGATGGTTAAGCAGTGCACTAGCTAATTAGCTAAGTGCCTCTAGAACTAGATAATGTCTTCAACTTCTGTTATATCACTAAAACCTCAGAACCATGCTGGCCCTACACCAGGTTTCTAGAAAGTACTCAATGGGAACTAAACTTTCCATTGTATAATCTGCTATTATGACTACCATGTCAAATTTGCCACAGAGCTTGTAGATGGTTACACCCTTTTCACTGAACTTGATGTATTAGTCAATAGCACACCATGGATTTCTCATTTGCACATATGGCAAAGCTCAGAGGAGTTTTCACTTGCATCTCAGCTGTCTCATTACACATGGAGTAAGGGTACATTTTGCATGTACGTTGTAGAAACTTACGGTAACAATGAAAACATATACCCCTACACCTGACCACATCCTAAAAAATTTAAGATCTTTTAATTAGCAAGCAAATATTTACATTCTGTTTAAGGGAACAGATACCACAGTTGTGAAGTCAAATCAGGAATGATTTCCACAGCCTAAGAGCTATAAGTAAGCTGTACTACATCAGTGCTTCTCAAACTTTAACGTGCATAAGGATCATCTGGGAATCTTGTTAAAAGGAGGTTTTTGATTTAGTAGGTCTGAAGCAGGACACAGGATTCTGCATTTCTAACAAGTTCCCAGGTATGGTCTGAAGATCACATTTTTAAGCAATAATGTATTAAATGATTATGAATTACAAATCTGCATGGCTATGGAAACATGCTAGTAGTATGGAGCTAAATGAGTATGAAAATTCAAAAAGATTAATTTCCAAATAGGGGATGGAATAGTGAATTAAATGCACAATGGTAAGACAAATGTTTCTTAAATGACATGACTCAAACATAACTTTTGCTGAATTTGAGGGTCAAAATATTTTTAGCAACATTTACTTTGAAGTTATCTTAAAATAACTTAATATCTACATGACAATTTATACTCTTTATATACTAATATATACCTCTCTTTACATATATACATAATACCTAATATATATACCCAAAATATACAGTCAAGATATTAGAAAATTCTTGTATGGGAACATAATTCTAATTTTATTACTGATATCAAGGGAAAAATAATTTGATTTATACCAATTCTGTCATATATACACTCTATTCCTTCTCTCTACAAAGTAAGGCATATGTGTGGCGTTTAAACTCAATTCATTTTCAAATGGTGCTTTTAAAAATAGAGTCAATCCAATAAGAAATGTTCACCTCAATAAGGAGAACAGATGCATTATTTGAACAAAGCAAAACAGCTTATTAAGACCTCCTTCTCATTACCTTACATTTGAAAAAAATATCTAAGGCTCGGTGCCTCCAGGGGTAAAAAGGAAAGCTCCATAGCAGCTTGGATTACAGCTGGGTCACACTGCCAACACTCATAGGAGAAGGTTTTCAGTCATACTGCAGAGGTTAGACGAAGAGCTTTATCCCCCAGGAAGAACCTTTTCAAGGATGTCACACTCTCCCTCAAATTAACCTTTCACTTGATGCAACCCATGAGAGAGTCACAAAATCATAAATCTTATTAGAGCTGAAAGGAACCGCCCCCAAAATGTGATTTGGTCCAAACCCTGGCAAAGGCTAAAAAGGTGTATCTCCAATTCATATACAAGCTAGTTAAAATTAACAGAGATAAAGTAACCTAAGATGACACACTCAGAGAGAAAACCATGGAACCTAGGACTCCTCCTCCTACTAGATCATATTCTTTAAGGGTTCCCTCTAAACAAAATAAAACAAAAAAACTAACAATAATTGAACATGTATTATAGTTTTAAGAATTAATTTATACCTAAGCTTTCACTTCTATTAAATGGTAAATATTAAAAGGCCCTCTCTCCAACTCAAGAAGCAGAAGTGTGTGTATACAGTGAGGGAGGGGAGGTCCTATAGAGATTGAAAGAACTCCATGACCACATCTCAGAAAAATTACAAAGTAAATTATTTCTTATTTTATCACTACTTCAAGCTAGATATTATGCCCTTTGGGTATAAACTCAATAGGTTTGACAGGTATTTACTTTATTGATTCCAAAAAGGACACAAATAAGGTAGCATACAAAAGTAAAAGAATATAGTAAATTACATTAAAAAGCAAAAGGAAAACAATGCAGTCAAAATGAATAGGTCCAAATAAAATGGATCACATTTACTACCACTCTAATGAAACACTCCAATAATTTATTTAAAAAATTATAAGTAAAAGAATAAATGCATGGTGTAAATTCAAAATCTATATTATATTTAAAATAAAATTATATTGACATCTGTTAAGACTATGATGACAGGAAAATTCCTTCTCACTTCTATGATCATCATATCAGCAATACTGACTACTTCAAAACTTGCAAATGAAGATATCATGTGTGACATGACAAGTAAGTCTGATTAACAAGTTAAAACATTTTATACCACTATGTGATTAAAACCTGATGTTTCTCTCAATGTACTATATATGAAAATGGAAAAAATTTTAAGGGGAAAGTAAAACCCCATGATGTTAAAAGTGAAACAAAAAGCTGAAGTTGAAAATACTCATTTTATTAGGATACATTTCACATGAATGAAGAACAAATGAGAAGGATAAGGATGTGTAAAGAAAAATAGTTTTAAAGAAAAAAGGTAGCAATTCAAAATAACAATACAATCAAAAGGTCCTTAACTCAGTGAAGCAGTTAAACTCTAATTTTACTTTTGGTCCCAATTTGTCACATTGAAGATAGTACTTTATTTCATATCCCTTAGTTTCTCCATTGGTTAAACGGAAAAATAGAGTTTTTTCAGAGGTATGTTGGATCAGTGAGTTTATGCTTATGTTTAAAAATACTACTACTATGTAAGTCTTAGTCAACAGCTGGATTCTGGATTTCCTTTGCAAAGGAGCCTTTCGAATAAGTCACATATATGGAATAGGAACAAGTACACATGACATGAAAGATTTTGATTACCAACAAAAAGCAGAGTCACGGTAACTAAGGCTTTTAAATTATTTTAAAGACTTATCTTATTGAGACTTGACAAACTAAGCTTTAAGAATACTTTCTGGGACCTTCAAGATGGCAGAGGAGTAAGACGTGGAGATCACCTTCCTCCCCCTAGATACATCAGAAATACATCTACATATGGAACAAATCCTATAGAACACCTACTAAACGCTGGCAGAAGACCTCAGACTTCCCAAAAGATATATATATTTTTTATCCTTTGTCTCTTTTTGTGAGTGTGTATGTGTATGCTTTTGTGTGATTTTCTCTGTATAGCTTTGCTTTTACCATTTGTCCTAGGGTTCTCTCTGTCCTTTTTTTTTTTAGTATAGTTTTTAGCACTTGTTATCATTGGTGGATTTGTTTATTGGTTTGGTTGCTCTCTCTTTTTTCTATGACTTTTTAATTTTTAATAATTTTTTAAAATTTTAATAACTTTACTTTATTATTATTTTTCTTTCTTTCTTTTCCTTTTTCTCCTTTTTCTTCTGAGCCGTGTGGCTGACACGGTCTTGGCGCTCCAGCCAGGTGTCAGGCCTGTGCCTCTGAGGTGGGAGGGCCGAGTTCAGGACAGTGGTCCACCAGAGACCTCCCAGCTCCACGTAATATCAAATGGCAAAAGTGCTTCCAGAGATCTCCATCTCAATGATAAGACCTACCTCCACTCAACAACCAGCAAGCTACAGTGCTGGACACCCTATGCCAAACAACTAGCAAGACAGGAACACAACCCCACACATTAGCAGAGAGGCTGCCTAAAATCATAATAAGGTCACAGACACCCCAAAACACACCACCAGATGTGGTCCTGCCCACCAGAAAGACAAGATCCAGCTTCATCCACCAGAACACAGGCACTAGTCCCCTCCACCACAAAGCCGACATAACCCACTGAACCAACCTTAGCCACAGGGGGCAGACACCAAAAACAACGGGAACCACGAAGCTGCAGCCTGCGAAAAGGAGACCCCAAACACAGTAAGATAAGCAAAATGAGAAGACAGAGAAACACACAGCAGATGAAGCATCAAGGTAAAAACCCACCTGACCAAACAAATGAAGAAGAAATAGGCAGTCTACCTGAAAAAGAATTCAGAATAATGAGAGTAAAGATGATCCAAAATCTAGGAAATAGAATGGAGAAAATACAAGAAACATTTAACAAGGACCCAGAAGAACTAAAGAGCAAACAAATAATGATGAACAACACAATAAATGAAATTAAGAATTCTCTAGAAGGAATCAATAGCAGAATAACTGAGGCAGAAGAACAGATAAGTGACTGGAAGATAAAATAGTGGAAATAACTACCACAGAGCAGAATAAAGAAAAAAGAATGAAACAACTGAGGACAGTCTCAGAGACCTCTGGGACAACATTAAACGCACAAATATTCGAATGATAGGGGTCCCAGAAGAAGAGAAAAAGAAAGGGACTGAGAAAATATTTGAAGAGATTATAGTGGAAAAGTCCCCCAGTATGGGAAAGGAAGGAGTCAATAAAGTCCATGAAGCGCAGAGAGTCACATACAGGATGAATGAAAGGAGAAACACGCCAAGACACGTATGAATCAAACTATCAAAAATTAAATACAAAGAAAAAATATTAAAAGCAGCAAGGGAAAAGCAATGATTAGTATACAAGGGAATCCCCATGAGGTTACCAGCAGATCTTCCAGCAGAAACTCTGCAAGCCAGAGCAAGCGGCAGGACATATTTAAAGTGATGAAAGGGAAAAACCTACAACTAAGATTACTCTACCCAGCAAGGATCTCATTCAGATTTGATGGAGAAATTAAAACTTTTACAGACAAGCAAAAGCTAACAGAATTCAGTGTCACCAAACCAGCTTTACAACAAATGCTAAAGGAACTTCTCTAGGCAGGAAACACAAGAGAAGGAAGAGACCTATGATAACAAACCCAAAACAATTAAGAAAATGGTAATAGGAACAAACATATTGATAACTACTTTAAATGTAAATAGATTAATCTCCCACCAACAGACATAGACTGGCTGAATGGATACAAAAACAAGACCCATATATATGCTGTCTACAAGAGACCCACTTCAGACCTAGGGACACATACAGACTAAAAGTGAGGGGATGTAAAAGATATTCCATGCAAATGGAAATCAAAAGAAAGCTGGAGTAGCAAGCCTCATATCAAACAAAATAGACTGTAAAATAAAGACTATTACAAGAGACAAAGAAGGACATTACAGAATGATCAAGGGATCAATCCAAGAAGAAGATATAATAATTGTAAATATTTATGCACCCAACATAGGCGCACCTCAAAACATAAGGCAAATGCTAACAGCCATAAACGAGGAAACTGACAGTAACACAATCATAGCAGGGGACTTTAACACCCCACTTTCACCAATGGACAGATCATCCAAAATGAAAATAAATAAGGAAATCACAAGCTTTAACAATACATTAAACAAGATGGACTTAATTGATATCTATAGGACATTCCATCCAAAAAGAGCAGATTACACTTTCTTTTCAACTGCTCATGGAACATTCTCCAGGATAGATCATATCTTGGGTCACAAATCAAGCCTTGCTAATTTTAAGAAAATTGAAATCGTATCGAGTATCTTTTCTGACCACAACGCTATGAGACTAGATATCAATTACAGGTAAAAATCTGTAAAAAATACAAACACATGGAGGCTAAATACACTACTAAATAACCAAGAGATCACTGAGGAAATCATAAAATACCTAGAAACAAATGACAATGAAAACACGACGACCCAAAACCTATGGGATGCAGCAAAAGCAGTCCTAAGAGGGAAGTTTATAGCAATACAATCCTACCTCAAGAAACAAGAAAAATCTCAAATAAACAACCTAACCTTCCACCTAAAGCAATTAGAGAAAGAAGAACAAAAAAACCCTGAAGTTAGCAGAAGGAAAGAAACCGTAAAGATCAGATCAGAAATAAATGAAAAAGAAATGAAGGAAATGATAGCAAAGATCAATAAAACTAAAAGCTGGTTCTTTGAGAAGATAAACAAAATTGATAAACCATTAGCCAGACTCATCAAGAAAAAAAGGGAGAAGACTCAAGTGAATAGGATTAGAAATGAAAAAGGAGAAGTAACAACTGACACTGAAGAAATACAGAGGATCATGAGAGATTACTACAAGCAACTCTATGCCAATAAAATGGACAATCTGGAAGAAATGGACAAATTCTTAGAAAAGCACAACCTTCTGAGACTGAACCAGGAAGAAACGGAAAATATAAACAGACCAGTCACAAGCACTGAAATTGAGACTGTGATTAAAAGTCTTCCAACAAACAAAAGCCCAGGACCAGATGGCTTCACAGGCGAATTCTATCAAACATTTAGTGAAGAGCTAACACCTATCCTTCTCAAATTCTTCCAAAATATAGCAGAGGGAGGAACACTCCCAAACTCATTCTACAAGGCCACCATCACCCTGATACCAAAACCAGACAAAGATGTCACAAAGACAGAAAACTACAGGCCAATATCACTGATGAACACAGATGCAAAAATCCTCAACAAAATACTAGCAAACAGAATCCAACAGCACATTAAAAGGATCATACACCATGATCAAGTGGGGTTTATCCCAGGAATGCAAGGATTCTTCAATATATGCAAATCAATGTGATAAACCATATTAACAAACTGAAGGAGAAAAACCACATGATCATCTCAATAGATGCAGAGAAAGCTTTCGACAAAATTCTACACCCATTTATGATAAAAACCCTCCAGAAAGTAGGCAAAGAGGGAACCTATCTCAACATAATAAAGGCCATATATGACAAACCCACACCCATATGGTCACCTTATTTTTGATAAAGGAGGCAAGAATATACAATGGAGAAAAGACAGCCTCCTCAATAAGTGGTGCTGGGAAAACCAGACAGCTACATGTAAAAGAATGAAATTAGAACACACCCTAACACCATACACAAAAATGAACTCAAAATGGATTTAAGACCCAAAGGGAAGGCCAGACATTATAAAACTCTTAGAGGAAAACATAGGCAGAACACTCTATGACATAAATCACAGCAAGATCCTTTCTGACCCACCTCCTAGGGAAATAGAAATAAAAACAAGAAACAAATGGGACCTAATGAAAATTAAAAGCTTTTGCACAGCAAAGGGAAACATGTCAAGACAAAAAGACAACCCGGAGAATGGTTGAAAATATTTGCAAATGATGCACTGACAAAGGATTAATCTCCAAAATATACAAGCAGCTCATGCAGCTTAATATCAAAAAACAAACAACCCAATCCAAAAATGGGCAGAAGACCTAAACAGACATTTCTCCAAAGAAGATATACAGACTGCCAACAAACATATGAAAGGATGCTCAACATCACTAATCATTAGAGAAGTGCAAATCAAAACTACAATGAGGTATCACCTCACACCAATCAGAATGGCCATCACCAAAAAATCTACAAACAACTGCTGGAGAGGGTCTGGAGTAAAGGGAACCGTCTTGCACTGTTGGTGGGGATGTAAATTGATACAGTCACTACGGAGAACAGTATGGAGGTTCCTTAAAAAATCTAAAAATAGAATTACCATATGACCCAGCAATCCCACTACTGGGCATATACCCTGGAAACCATAATTCAAAAAGAGTCATTCATGTACCCCAATGTTCACTGAAGCTCTATTTACAACAGCCAGGACACGAAAGCAACCTAAGTGTCCATCCACAGATGAATGGATAAAGAAGATGTGGCACATACATACAATGGAATACTACTCAGCCATAAAAGGAAACGAAATTGAGTTATTTGTAATGAGGTGGATGGACCTAGAGTCTGTCATACAGAGTGAACTAAGGCAGAAAGAGAAAAACAAATACTGTATGCTAACACATATATATGGAATCTGAAAGAAAAAAATGGTTCTGGGCTTCCCTGGTGGCACAGTGGTTGGGAGTCCGCCTGCCGATGTAGGGGACGCGGGTTCGTGTCCCGTCCGGTAGGATTCCACATGCTGCGGAGCGGTTGGGCCCGTGAGCCATGGCCGCTGAGCCTGCGCGTCCGGAGCCTGTGCTCCGCAACGGGAGAGGCCACATCAGTGAGAGGCCCGCATACCGCAACAAAAAAAAAAAAAAAAAAAAAAAAAAATGGTTCTGAAGAACCTAGGGCCAGGACAGGAATAAAGTCACAGAAGTAGAGAATGGACTTGAGGACATGGGGAGTGGGAAGGGTAAGCTGGGAAGAAGTGAGAGAGTGGCATGGACATATACACACTATCAAATGTAAAATAGATAGCTAGTGGGAAGCAGCCACATAGCACAGGGAGATCAGCTCAGTGTTTTGTGACCACCTCCAGGGGTGGGATAGGGAGGGTGGGAGGGAGACGCAAGAGGGAGGAGATATGGGGATATATGTGTATGTATAGCTGATTCACTTTGATATAAAGCAAAAACTAACACACCATTATAAAGCAATTATACTCCAATAAAGATGCTAAAAAAAAAAATATATATATATAAAGAACACTTTGTATGACTGTTATAACTGTGTACAAAAAGAGAATTCACATATTAAACTTCTCTCTCAAATATTAAACAAATTAAAAGGCTCCTGGGTAAAAATGAACTTTATTAAGAAAATCAATATTCACTTTTCAATATAAAAGTCTTACATTATAAAACTAACACAGAGGGCTTCCCTGGTGGCGCAGTGGTTGAGAGTCCGCCTGCCGATGCAGGGGACGTGAGTTCGTGCCCCGGTCCAGGAAGATCCCACATGCCGCGGAGCGGCTGGGCCCGTGAGCCATGGCCGCTGAGCCTGCGCGTCCGGAGCCTGTGCTCCGCAACGGGAGAGGCCACAACAGTGAGAGGCCCGCGTACCGCAAAAAAAAAAAAAAAAAAAAAAAACTAACACAGAAAAACAAAAAATAATTTAGTCAGTTTAACAGAGTAATCAGTAACTGTTAAATTTGACATAAAAGTTTTTATCACCAACATGCTAAAGACTAAAAATAAAAATATTTCCTAACTTTTTACAATTATTGCTAAGTAGAAAAACATGACAAGTTCCCCTATATGCCAAATGTATAACCCGACATAACACTAGAGTAGGGAGGGCTCAGCATAAGTTTTCCCTCTAATATAATGATGCAAATAATATTACCCAGTTTTTCACTTTTGAAATACTTTTATGCTTAATGATGAAATTTCATGATTTATAAAATATGACCAAATCTGAGATTTATTTCAAGGTCTTAAGTTCCTGGAAAAAGTGGTAAAGGTCAGTAATAGATGCTCTTAATTGATTGATTTTCCTGCTCATAAACACAGTACTTTTCGTCTAAAGCATCTGGCATGCTTATTTGAAAAAATAAATAAGATAATAAAACAGTAAGTTCTATCGTTTAATCCTCACAACAATCCTAGGAGTGGGAACTATTATTATTCCATTGTACAGATGAGGAATTGGAAGCCTTGAGCAGTTAAGTAACTTACCTAAGGTTATCAAGTTAGGGCTAAGATGGCATTCGAACCTAAGTAGCCTGGTTCCAGAATCCATATGCTTAAGCACTATCCAGATTACTGACATCCACCTAGACCCACTGAATCAAGGATGGACCCTTAGAGGATGAAACCCAGGATTTTTCATTTTTAATAAAAGTATCAGATTATTTTTATACTATTTAAAGTTTGAGAACCACTGATATAACTGCTAGGAAAAACTGGTACAGATATGGGTAGTCCCATTATAATATATACACAAATATAAATACAATAGGTCTTTGACTGCTTACAGTGTATACTTTAAATAGGGGTGGGATGATTATTTTTTCACACTGAGGTATAGATATTTTAGTTGTGTATATAAATAAACACGGATTCTTCCTGAAGCAAACAGGCTTATAGGTTTGATCTAGTTTTAAAAAAGTCAACAACCACTATCAAATTAAAAAGTAGCTGAGGTCAAAACAGGATTCACTTTTTTAATTCACCAGAACTTAAATACAACAACTACAAAAATCAAAATTTCACACAATTTAATTCCTGGATATGTTTCTGAGGTGCTAAATGTCATACTGCTAGAGCTTTTGAGAAGGAAATAAATTCAGTTCTTTGTTATATAATAACCAGTCTTCTTATATGTAGGAGTCTTTCAAATAATTAAAGAAACAAACTACATAGAATTATTATGAGAGGCAAAACTATAAGTTTTGCATGTAACAATAAAGTTTACTAGTGACTAATACTATGTCCTATTCTTTGCTTGGTTGAAGCAAATGACCTATTTCCTGGGAAATAGCTGTCAATTTTCTTTCTCAGTAATACCATGGTATTTAAATTGTAAACCAGGCATAAGAACAACTGTTCTCATAAGTCTATTTCCCAACCCTAGCCACACACACACACACACACACACACACACACACACACACACACACAAACACACCCCTCTCTCACCCCCAACCCCGCCTTCTTTCTAGGACACCTTAAGAACCAGGAAGAGTACTTTATTTTAAACAGTTCAATCTAGCAAAACATGTACTTTTGACCTTAAGTTTCTGAGTGGTAAGCAAATGGTCGGTAACTAACTAAAAACATCATTTACGACAGTGTTTTTCATACTTTTTTGCCCCCAACCCATGGTCAAAAATACATTTACACTGCATGTCAGTAAACACACACAATGGAAACCAAAGTTTTATGAAACAATATTACCCTTATTATATTTGAAACTCTTAAAATTTCTATTTTAATTTTGTTAGCTTAAAAAAGAAATGCTGGTCATGCAATCCACTAAGCTGATTTCATGCCTCACTAATGAATACCACCTGCAATTAAAAAAAAAACAAATCAAAAACTGTCTATGCTGTCTATGCTGTCTGTGCCACTTATTACATATAAAAATCCATCCATTAATACAGGAATGAAGGGGAATATCAACAGTGGACCAGATCTGTTCTGAGATCCATACTGCCAGGATGAATACTTTGAGGGATTAAGGAAAAAATGAGTGGGAGAAATAGCAAAGGCTAGCATGAAATCAGTGGAAGAATGAATGACAATATACTATTATAGCATTAAATAACACACACAAGCAATGGTAGAAAAGCCTCTAAGTAAACAGTAAATACACTTTTTTGTTTTTAACTGAATATGCTGGAACCAAGGTTACTTTATATAAAAGGATTTTGTAGAAATGGTTGTAATTCATCCTAAGGATGTCATTAAAAATACTCTAAAATACTAAAAGAAAAATATGTCTATTTTCTTTTACTGTTCATTTAAAAGTATTAAATTTTACCAATTAGTAGCTTCCATAAAAAACACTTCCAAAATAGAATTTTTACTGAAAAAAAGATGTGTCTACATTTTTGGATACAGGTAACTGTAAAACTCACATTACATATTATCAATATTTTCATAGTTATTACTCCTTTACTTTCTTCTTTAGTTTTGAGACTCACAGAAATTCATTTTAACATCACTTTTTTTTTGGCAATTAAGTGTTAATTTTATAATCTAAACCAGAAATAGATTGGACACGCTAATACAAAGAAAAATTTTAAAGAAATAGTCATTTGTTGTAGAAACTCATCTTTCATAAAGTAGAAAATAAAAGTATTATTTAACTAGGGTGAACTTCTCTGCTTATTCTAGTATCAACTACAAACAGAAAACTCTTCACATAATCAGATAGCAGTACATACAAGTACTTTTTTCTTTTTGCAGAAATGTTTAAAAAACCATTCAATTAACGTTTACTTAATATTCTCTCTGAAGTTCATATATAGCTGTGTTAAAAGTTTTGTTTTTTAAGTTAATAAGTCTGCTATTTCTATAGTGCCCAAATAAATGAAAATAAAATGGATTACCTACACAATGCTACCATGTACAAATTATAGTTAGTTCTTGGAAGACTTTCATCTACACATTTACTTGATACATATATATATATATATATTTCTATTAAATTACTTCTACAAAACAGTATAGCGTACAGAAAACCACAGAGATTTTTGACTATCAAGAGACAAAAAGAGAGGTAAAAATTTTTGAAATACTAGCAGATTAAATTTTAGCTATATCTACACTTGCAGGGAAAAAGTCATAGTTGGAAACATCTCATTAAAAGTATTGTGTGTTATGGCGGAATTTAGCCAATCTCTTGAGGAACAATATAAACACTGAAACAAAAAATTAAACTAATAAGTATTGAGACAAAATTGAAACATTTACCTGAAATTCTGGTACAGTAGGTGACTTTGTGACAGTTTTCCTCTTCTTTGTGATTGCTTTTTTAGATATGGATTTTTTTCCTTTCAAGATTAAAAGAGAAAAGCTTCATAATGCTGTTTATAGCACTTCATTAACAAAACCCAAATTACATAGAACCTTGAAAGTTAAATTATAACTAACAGATGGCTTCTAGTGAGTCAAATAAAAATGATGAATCAAAACAAGCCCCAGCAAAAGCAAACATTAAACTATAACTACCTGTAACAGACATATTAACAAATGGTGTTTTCTTTCTATAAGAACCAAACTACTATAATCTCCAATGTGTTGCACAGTACCAGAATTTATTACAATAAGATTTGGCAAAAAAGTCACATTACTATTGCTTAGTTAAAATCTAATTCACAACTTAAAATGAGGTTACATAAGAAAAAACCTTACCTTTAACAATGACTTCTGTAGTCAGGAACTTGCATACAACTATACTCTGAAGACTATGGTCTTTATTCAACCTAATGTGAAAATCCTCTCAGTAGCTTAAGAAACAGGGTTTTCCTTCTATCCCTTTAGTTCTGCACTCACCTAGTGGACTGCCGTTGGCAGTATTCAATAACCAGTTTTAAAACAAGGTAAACATCTCCCTTTAAAGTGCACCTAGTCATTTGTGCAATCAGAAATCACTAGGAAAAATAAATCCACATTCTTAAAGAAATCTATTTCATAGCATAAAGTACATATAATCTAAAATATGTATTTAACCAGACAAAAGAAATATGTACATACATATAGCCTCTATTTTCTAGTAAGGAACATAGTCAAGTAAATGCTTTTCCCCCCATTTGCAATCAGCAAAATCAATTAATAAATTGTTACTTAATCAACAAACATGAGATACAGTACACTTTATGGGGACAACAAAAAATTATAAAATGGAAACCCTGTCCTCCAAGAGTTTACAATCTATGTAGGGAATAAAAAATTAATTAGAAATACTTAAAAGTTAATTTTAGTTCACAATCATTTGTAGGCTAAAATCATCTTAAAAATTACTTTTTTTTAAAAGAGAAAATGACTAAGTACCGAAAGCAACTTTGCTATACTACATAACCCCTATTGTTCTTTTCTAAATGTTTTCCTGCATAGATGTGATCTTGCATGAAAACAGTTTTTATTGCAACATTTCATTCAACTCATAAGCGCAATTCCAGTTTACAATGTAATGGTATTTTCTTCTGTATTCCTCTTTCAATCATATCACAGAATTGTAATTTGGGTCATTTCTAACTTTGACTCAATAAAATGCAAGTATACCATACTTGAACTACTGCAAATTTTCAGTGGCTGAGATTCACATGGGTTTTAGTGTTTTGTTCCACTAGGTAACAATTAAATTTAAAAACCTAATGTAGGGACTTCCCTGGTGGTGCAGTGGTTAAGAATACACCTGCCAATGCAGGGGACATGGGTTCGAGCCCTGGTCCACGAAGATCCCACATGCCGCGGAGCAACTAAGCCTGCGAGCCACAACTACTGAAGCCCACGCACCTATAGCCCGTGCTCTGCAAGAAGAGAAGCCATTGCAATGAGAAGCCCGCGCACCACAATGAAGAGTAGCGCCTGCTTGCCGCAACTAGAAAAAGCCCACGTGCAGCAATAAAGACACAACACAGCCAAAAATAAATTAATTTAAAAAAAACTAATGTATATTTCTTATCACTGTTATTTGCTTATGTGCTCACACAGTACCTACACTAGAACTAAACTCATACAAAAACAAGTGGGTGGGTGGCTGCTTTAGCAATATTCAAGGAGAAGTGATTGAATTCTTGGTATCTCTATAATACAGCTAGTTACTGATTTCTAAACTGGATGCAATAGGTACCTCTCAAGGGGACTGATAAATCTGAACACCAAAATGCCTTTCCTCTATATGCTACCTTTACTATTCTTGAAAGTTCATGGGAAAAGATTTAACTGCTTGCTGACCTAAGACAGCAATTTGAAGGAAATGAAATCCTTCCTCATTCCTATTCCCCACCCCCTCAGCACTCCTCTAACTAGCTTTTTAAAAAATAATTTGATTTTGTATTTATTTCTTTATAAGCACAACAGAGGTCACTCTTGATATTCCCAATTAATTTCACATTGTTGCCACAGAGGCACTAAGGTACTAAATTCTCAGTTAACTCTAACAGTCACTCTGTTTGACTGTAAATTAAGTAAATTAAGCAGCTGAGGTGGTTACTAGGCATCTCCTTTCATCATGTCATTAAGATACTTAAATGTTATTAAGTAACTAGAAGTAGTACTGTGCAGTAGTTTTAAGCTTGAGTTTTGGAACTAAACTACCTGGGTTGGAATATCAGTTCTAACCACCTACTAGCTGCAAGACCTTGAGCAAATTATTTTATTTCCTTGTGAAGTTTCATCATCTCTAAAATAGGGATAACAATATCACCTATGTTGTGAGAATTAAACAAGTTAAAACATGTTAAGAGCTTAGACTACTGCTAGGCACATGGTAAATCACCAATAAATGTTAGCTGTTGTTCTCACGTGCCTTAGCTAAGTTGTGGTAAAGGTTTAAACAAAATGTTTATTATCTTTTAACCTTCTTCAAATTCTTTTATTAACTTAGTCCTTCATTTTAGTTCTTCTTGCTCTTATGTCCTATGTGCTACCACTCGACTTCGTACACATATCAATTAATGTAACACTTATCATACAGTATTATAATTATCTGTTTATATATTTCTCTTCCTTACTAGATTGGAAATTACTGACAACAGAAATCCTATTATTCATTTTGCATGTACAGCATTTAGCACACAAGAGAAATGATCCTTAAATATAAGAATCCTATACTTCATCAGAAATTTTATCAGTTTGGGGATAGAAAAAGGGAGGCAGGTAATTGTTTACAATTCTTAGGGTCAATCTGAGTCCATTTTATAATGAGGAAAACGCTGACAGACAATTTAAATAATTTACACAATTTACCAAAGAGTTTCACAACATGACCTAGGAACGGTAGTAAGGAAAATAACATTTATTGATAGCCTACTATGTGTCAGACACTTAGTAAGGTGATATATAAATTACCTCAGTTAATTCTGAAAACCACCCTCCAAGGTAGGCAACATCCCCATTTTAATAAGGGATAAATGAAGATCAAAAAAGTTACTTAACTTACTTAAGTGTTACACTGTAATAAGTAAGCCCCAGAGCCAGGGACTCTAACACCAAAGTCCAAGCTCTTTCCATTATGTAATTCTAACCTCTCAAAAATCATAGTTACCATCTATCGATTCCTACCGTGTGCCAGGCACCATGCTAGGTGCTATGCATTTGCTTGCTATTCCATTAAACCTTGAAAAAATACAGCAAGGTAGGTATTACCTCATTTTTCACAGAGAAAGAAACAGGCTATAAACAGGTAAATAAATTGATGGAGAACTTACAGCTAATATGCACTGGAGCATATATTTGTACTAGATGGGTCTCACTTCAAAGCTGTGCTCTTTTTATGGTAAAATACTGCATTGTTTTCAGACATTCTACAGGGATGTAATCTGCATCTGATTGATTTCAGAGCATTCCTTTTGATTAGGGTTATAAGATTTGCATATTCACTATTACTTAATACCTTGAGACTATGTCCTCCACAAAACAATTTGAATACAAATTTTCCTGTATTCTTCAATAAAAATCAACTGTTACTTTTTATTAAATATTACTTTTAAAATGGAGCATGGGATACTGTAAAACCACACAGCCTTTGTTTTATAACCTGCTTTTGCTCCAGGGCCAGATAATACAGAGGGCAAGTTACATACTGCCCCCTAGTGGGCTTCCATTCCTCTACCACTTACTTGATCATACCCACGGCTTTTACCTCCACTGCCCTAAGTCACCTAGTCCCATAAAATATAACTGTCAGAAGTCAATTTAAAACATACAAAGAATTTCAACACAATTCCTGAGCCTAAAACACAAACATGGGCAAAAAGTGAGTGTCAACATGTACCTAGAAATGGATAAGGAAACTAAATATGGCCTAGTAATTGATACAAGCACAGCCTAATGAAGCTTTTTAAAATTACGCTTAGATCAGCTCTAGAAGGAAGCCCAACTTGAGAGAAAAATATAACTAAAAATATATTTCACACTATAACTTAGGCATAAAATTGCAGTATTCTAGAACATGGAGATACACTTACCAGAAAAATTAAGGTGACTATCATTCCCAATCCAACTCTTTCCTTAGTCTCTTATTCTTCATCTTTACCTTCACCTGGTTTTCCTGCCTGTATTCACTCCTTGGCTCCTTGGACTATTCAGGCTTCCACTTCAATACTCCTAGATTCGGCCTTCCCATGTTTAAAAATTATTCTAACACATACACTACTCTCTCAGTACTTTCATTTTAGGAATATTAATGTGAATGGATACTAAGACATTAATCACTGTTAAAAGTAAAAACCCAAGAGCATTTGTATTATAAGTGATTCTGGCAAGTGCCTAGCTAGACGGTGAAGTCACAGAAACAGTCTAAATATGGCTTTAATTTACTAAGTGTCCATATCTTGGCTAATATAAGTTTCTGGAATGTTCTAAGTAAGCCATTGACTTTAATAAAACAGCTGATTTTCCTTCTATTCTCCTTGCCTATGAGCAAATTTCTCATCATACTGGCATTTTTTTAACACTATAAAATAATTCGATAACTCCTGAATACCTATTTCTTTTTTTCCCCTTTAACTCAGAATACTGAATTAGTTGTCAAATTCTGCTATTTACTGCAACATCTCTCTCAAAATGTTATTTTCTTCTGTCAGTGTGATAGAACAGTTATATAATCATTCCTTATCTGGATTTAGAATTTCCTCCTCCTGGAGTTATCTTCTATCCCTTCATTTTTATAAACACTGCCAGTTTCTTTTTATAGCTCTTAAATGGCATCCTAATTACCCTGCAACATTCCTTCTCCTAATCCTGCCATTCACTTACTAGCTGTGTGACCTTGGATACGTTAATAAACCTCTCTGTGCCTCAGTTTTTAAAAATCTATAAAATCTATATAATGGGGGGAATAGTAGCATCTACTTATGAGTTTTTATGAGGATTAAATGAGACAATATATATAAAGGCTTAGAATAGTGCCTGGCATGCAGTAATCATCATACGAGTATTAGGTTTTTGGAGGGGTGGGGGAAGTAGAAGGCATTAAAATAAAAGAACATGGAGTATAGTCGATTCTTTCAGTCTTGTACCTTGGCATCTTGAGTTGGTCCTCTAAGAATTTTTCCCATAAAGACAAACATAGTTAGGTTCTATAGTAATATTAACACAGAATTACACAACTGTTTCACAGATAAGGGCCTGGATATAATCAAATATTGTAGATTACATTACTTTCTCAGTCATTCCCTATAAAGCAGCTCATTACTTTCACACATTTGATATATTTTATTTCAAGCTCATTTCCCTGCACTGTATTCCTGATTCAATTATCTAAAATAGCACCACGTATCCAGAAAGATATCACCTCAAAATGGCATATTTCCATCATTCAAACACCTTTTAAACCCTCAACTTTTCAACTTTTCCCTTAAGTTTTTCTCTAATTATGCTTATTTTTTCACTGACACTTGGCTTAATTACGCCTCCATGGCTGTGCTCACATTATTAACCATTTTTCATCTACCCAATCCCCATTATTCTTCAAAGTCCTTCATCTTCTATTAAATCTTACTATAGCACACATGGATTTAGCCTCTCTTTGACCTTTGTATGGTCTTTACCATATACTTAACAATTATTAAATGAGGCTATTTACTATTTTTGAACCTTAGTTTCTTCACCTATAAGAAACTAACACCACTTGTCTTATTTATTTTAATTGGTTTAGAGGAGCTCACACAAAATGATTTGGTTGAAAATAACGACCATGTAAGGAGGGAAAACCCCTCCAAACCAAACTGGTTGAAATAAATAACTTAAAATACCACAAGCTTTTTTGTAATAATTAATGTATCTTGAATCATTTTTGTTTGTTTTTTTCAGGTTTTATAAAAAGTCCTCTCATTTTAAGATTTCTCACTCATTTCACTCAACTCTACCTGCTCTACACAATCTATAATAGTGCATTACCAAAAACAACCAAAATGTCCAGTAAGGAGGTTGGTTAAATGGACTACACAATACACATAACAGAATCCTACACAGCCATTTAAAATGATGCTATAGAGATCTATTTATTGCACAAAGATGTTCATGGTATACTGTCATGTGGGAAAAAAGCAGATTGTAAAATGGTATGTATAGTATAATCCTATTAAAAAATATAAATGCATTAAAAGAATGTGAAAGATACATATTAAGGGATAAATCTTAGTTATACCTGGGAGAACCGCATTATGTGTGTTCATTTATTCATTCAATAGATTCTTACACAATGAGTTAGTCACTGTGCTAAGTGCTAGGGATGCAAAACCAGAAATAATCCTTCTGTCCTCAAGAATGTTATAGAACAGAGGGAGACAATCATCAAAACCACCTAGAAATTCAACTATTAAGAATAAATTTTATAAATATTATGAAGGAGAAGTATCTAGTGCTATAAGTATGCATATTTGGGAAAATGCCAATGTTTTTCTATTCTACAATGCTTCCAAGAGGAAGGAGCAGGCTTAAATAAATGAAAATAAATTCAAAATTTACAAAGCAGGAAGAAGAGTCCAATTCTGAAAAACAGATTAAAATGCTTATGGATTGCAAAAGTGCCTCACAGCACACTAAAATTATCAAATCATTTTCAACCAATTTATCTTTGTGCCTTCTACTAAAAATCATCTGCCATCACAATAAGCTTTACTAAATCTGGAGATTCCACCAAAATTTAGGGCCTGTGTAATCAACATAAATTGGACCAGGTTAACTACGTAAATCTCGATTAACTACATTTAGTCCACCCTAAGTAAAGGTTCATAAATCAGCCATGGGTGACACAGCTTTATCCCAAAGCACATTCTACAGAATACTATTCCTTGAAAAAAGCTCTGTATTCAAGTAAACTTGAAAAATACTGGGTTAAACAAAACTAAACAGTTTTCTTCAAGATTTTCTGAAGTCCTTAATATACTGGCCCAGAATCACTTATGTACAATTCTACAGTCCAAAAGGTTCTGAAAACTGAAGTTTTAAAAATAATTTATATGATAGCAAAACATGACATAAACTGTTATGAGGTTCTTTGTAGTCTTCATCTCATTTAGTTTGTCTATTTCATATTTTTCTGTAGAAATTATACATTTGATTACACGGGCTGCCCTAAGCTCCACTGGGGATGTTATTTAATAAACATTATATATATCATAATACCCTTCTAAAATCTGAAGATTTCTGAATTCCAAAACACATCTGGTACAAGAGTTTTGTAAGATGCACTGTGGACCTGTACTAATGCACAATGTGAATCTGTAAGAGGAATATTTCCCAAACCTGTGACCATGAAGCTCACTTTTAAAAGGAGTAAGAAAGGAAACACTGGATTAGGGTATGCCCCTAACTATAAAAGGCCACAATGTCATATACCTAATAAAAAAACCTCAGGGCAAAGCCTCAGATAGACAAGTGTACAGAAAGACGTAAAACAGATGTTTTGTTGTTGTTATATCATTTTACGTAGTACTGTTATGCCAGTAAGAAGTTTAGTGAAGAAACTAAAGAATTGGCCTATGCTTACTCAGTACTAACAAGGGAGAAGGAAACTGTATTAGCCAGATCCTAGTATTTGTGCCACTGAAAACTGACTTTCCAAAATTTGCCCTGAAGATAAAATGAGAAAGTGTATAGGCGAGTGCCATTATTTTCTTCTACTTCATTCCTATAAGCCTTCTCTTCCCAACAAACAGCCTCAGAGAGCGTGAACCGTACTCACTGAATTTGCTTCTGAGTTTTATTCACCCACTTGTCTAGAACTAGACATGCAACTCCCACAAATTTTTTCTCTGATCTACAAACACTCTGAACTTCCATTTTAAAAATGAAGCAACACTTTATTTGCTTACAATACAAACTCCTTTTAATTCAATCCTTAGGAGTTAATATTTTTATTCTGCTACTGGTATAATCTGTATAGGAGCTACATCAATATCTATTTTATTTTATAAATCATCATAAGCCATAATTACTTTTCAACACATCAATAGTAGGTCATAAATGAACACTTAAAAGCTTTTAGGTGATAATGGTATTAATAAAACAATACTACATGCTTTGGAATTGAAAACAGTTTTTAAATTTTAAAATATTATTTAATATATTAGAGGCTAACATTTCAAAGAGAACTTGCCAAATCAGTAAAACTAAATTTATATAGCCTAATGGATTGCTTATAAAATTTAAAGGATTTATTGTTGAGAGTCACTTTAAAAAAACTGTAGCTTTTTATCATCTGGGTCAATGTGGACCACTTTGCAATTTTTAGTTCAACAAATTAAGTTTTTTTTTTGTTTTTTTTTTTTTTGCAGTATGCGGGCCGCTCACTGTTGTGGCCTCTCCTGTTGCGGAGCACAGGCTCCGGACGCGCAGGCTCAGCGGCCATGGCTCATGGGCCTAGTCGATCTGCGGCATGTGGGATCTTCCCAGACCGGCACACGGACCCGTGTCCCCTGCATCAGCAGGTGGACTCTCAACCACTGCGCCACCAGGGAAGCCCAAGCCTGTTCTTGATGGTAAAATTTGTACTACTTCTTTATCAATTATGTATTACATATGCATTTTAAAATACATTTAACTGTATTTAATGATTTAAATAACTAAAGTATAAAAGCAACTATATCAGCTAAACAAAGTTCACTCCCTCATCTGCCAACTCATCAAATTACTGTCTAATCTTCATTACCTTTGTTACTGAGGGAAGGAATAAAAAACTGAAATCCATAAATAATGACAATAAATCACAACTCATTTTAGTAAACTATTCAAGTTTTTCCCAATCCAACAACTTTTTATTAGTGTTAATAAATGAAGTTGATCATGTGCTTTTATCTCATCTATGCTCTTAGTAACTGAGACATAAATTGATTAAATGGCAAACAACAGGAAAAGCAAAAGCACCTGAGTAATTATAAAAAGAGAGCAAACAACCACTGAAGAATTTATTCATCGGAATTTTTGTTGTTATTGTTCAAACAGGCTTGTGGCAAATATAGTGAGTACTTAAATCTGGTGTAAGACAAACTTACAAATCCTGTAAAAAAAAAAAAGCTTCATATCTTATTAGTTGATGTAATTTTTCCCTTATAGTTCACATTTTTTTCTGGATATGAAAATACATACTAAAATAATTTTTCAGGAAGTTGAAAAATATATAATGTGGGAAAAAACTAAGACCCAGAAAAATAATCTAACTTGCCTTGGTTTAAGAAGCTAGTTGCTACACACTTTAGCTCTGGGAATGATACCTCTTGATATCAGTGCTTCTTCCATTGCACTGTACTGCCCTTAGCCTGGGGAAAAAAACACTTCTTAAAAATGATGGGAAGCATCACTTATGGAGAAATTGGTCCAGAGAATGTAAAAACATAATGCCCAAAGATTCTCAACTGAGAATTAAATTCAAATGTATTACATCAGTATTTTGTTGTTGTTAGTATTATATATAAAACCTCTTCTGCTCTGGGTTTTAATTACGGGGACTAATATAAAACTTGACCTTTAAACACACACACACACACACACACACACACACACACACACACACACACACACACACACACACACACACACACACACACACACACACACACACACACACACACACACACACACACACACACACACACACACACACGTTATTTCATTTTGTCAGTCAGAGCCTTCCATGATGCCTAATTGAAAGCACTACTTGATATATGCTAAAATGTAATTCTCACCCATTTTGTGTTAGCTTACCAGATTTGTGCTTCTTGTGTTTTGCTTTCTTTTTGATGATCAATAACTTATTCTGGATCTCAGGTTTGTAAGACTTGAATGCAAGGGAATGAAGACCTTCGCGCTTTCTTTGTAAGTTTTCATTCAAAACATCTTTCAATTTCTTTTTTTTCTTTTTCTTCTTTTTTGCCCTCATTTTAGTTACTTTGAGTTTCTTGTGGCTCTGCAGTGACTGTTCTAATAGAATATCCCTTACAACTTTGTGGCAGTTAATTTCTGGATGATCACTGTGACTTCCATTTACATGTATTTGGCAAGATTTCAGAGCATTTTCTTTTAATGGACTGGGTTCAGGCTTTACTCTGGAAGCTTCACCATATTTTTCCTGATTTTCTATAAACCTTATTTCACCTGGACTGAGAGGCTCTCCAAAGCCAGTAACTTCCCCTGGGCTCCCTGGTTTCTCTAAATTTTCTTTACAGCAATCAGTTATTTTCATTTCACAGGGCCTACGAATTCTAATTTCACAGTTGGATTTCACTTCCATTTCAACAGAAATGTCATGATTATCCAAGTTCATTTTAGCAGGGCAGCAAGTTGGATCAAAACTAATTTCCTGCTCTTTCCTGAAGGCAGAGGGCAGGCCTTCTCTACTACACCTATGTTCTCCATTACTTGCACTAACATAGTCACACTTCAATTTCTCCAGTTTAATCCGAGGTACTCTTTGTATTTTAATGGGTGGAACTGGAAATTCTGGGGCTTGAAAAGGTCTCTGTTTATAAATCCGTACATCTGCACCACAGAACTGTGGGAAATGTACATAAGCATTCTCCAAATAATCGTAACCAAGGATAACTTCCCTGCATTCATGAATAGGCTGTCCAAGTACAGCATCTTGAACTTCCTTCTGTGTTTCATACACAAAGTCACAAAGACCCTTAAGTAACCACACTTTTTGGTAGAAAGGTAGTTCATGAAAAAGTTTTTCTTCCAATGGATTAACTTCTCCAAGAACTTTAAAAAACTGAGGACACAACCCAAGTTTTTCAGCACAGTTATTGGGATTTTCAGTCTGCCCTACAGCCGTGTACCACTGCTGTACTTTCTGTCTCAGTGCTGCTTCCCAGGTTCTATAAGGCAAAGTAGGTCTTCGATGTAAGGTAGGTCTGCGATGGGGAGGACTTAATAGAGAAGTCATTATTTTAGATAGAAAAGCGTTACACTGAGGCATCAGAAGACAGCGTTCCAATTCGTAAAAGACTATTTCTGGCAAATTTAGAATTTGCTGGGCTAAACAAAGGAAATGCCCGATTGCTGGAATTTCCCACATGGTCTCCATACAAGTTGGAGCTGCTTGAGCTAGAAGTTTTCTTTCCCATTCTTCTACTTCCTTTTGACTAGCTTCTTCTGCTTCTTTTCTTTCCTGCTCCCGAAGCCTAAAGAAAATTTAACAAATTATATTATTATTACTTAAAGTAGAGAATACCATAAAATACTAAATTTTAAGTATGTCATATTTATCTTCAGTCAACAAGGCAATTGGCTGTTCTAGTTTTCACTATCAGTACAAAGTGTCCCATTAGATGTACTATTGTGATTTTTTTTTTCAGATGAAGAAATACACATATAACTTGATCCTGAGTTTTACTGATGGAGGATTATCACTAACATTGCTACTCAAGGCAAAACTGTTCAACTCACAATGTGTATCAACTTCAAAATAAATGAAAAACATTTTTAAAATGTTTACTACACAAAAGCACAGTTTAGTGCTTTCTAGAAGTAATATGATGTCATGTAAGAGCTGTAAACATGTTTACATCCTTTGACCTGATAATTCCATTCCTAAAAAGTTATTCTAAGAAGATAATTCAATAGAAGCAAAAAGTTACGTGTTTGTCAGTGTTAACTGGAGTTCTGTATAAGGAAAATAAAAATATAAAGAAGTTGTATTACATAACTGGGAAATAAGCTGGATATATTATATAGCCTTAAAATTATGAATATTATGCATAAACACCAAAAACATCAGAACACAATATGGTACTTAACAAACAATAATGAAATATTGTTTGTTATGAAATAAACAAGCAATAATGAAAATATGCAAATACTGAACAAGGAGATGACAGTATTCCAAAAATACGTGAATCCTATGTTGATGAGATTATAAGTGCTTTCTTCCCCTTAAAAAGTTCTTTACGGGCACTGCTTTAAATTTTCTTAATTAAAAAAATTAAATTAGATAAAAAGAAGTCTCCGTGATCTTGCATTAGGCTAAGTGTTTTTATATATGGCACCAAAAGCACAGCAACAAAAGAAAAAATAAAGTGGTCACCATCAAAACTAAAAACGTTTGTGCTTTTAAAGGACATCATCAAGTGAAAAGACAACCATGGAATGGGAGAACATTTTTGCAAATCACGTATCTAATGAGAGATCTGTATCTAGAAAATAAAAGTACACTTATAACTCAATAATAAAAGGATAAAATAACCGAACTAAAAATGGACAAAGTAAATATTTCTCCAAAGAAGACGTACAAATGAATAATAAGCCGATGAAAAGATGCTCAACATCATTATCCGTTAGAGACATGTAAATCAAAACCACAGTACGATACCAATACATGAATTGGTATCTCTCTTAAGATAATGATCTTGAGATGATTATTGTAAGAGAGATACTAACAGCTATTGGTAAAACTATGGAGAAACTGGAAACTTCATACACTATAAAGGATATAGCTACTTTCAAAGGCAGTCTAGCAGGTCCTCAGAAGGTTAAACATATGACCCAGCAAACCTACTCCTAGGTATATGTCCAAGAGAAATGAAAATATATGTCCACACAAAAACTTGTATATTAATGTTCATAGTAGCATTACTCATAATAGTCAAAGAGTAAAACTACCAAATGTATTTGGTATTTGTATATCCATCAACTGCTGAATGGATAAATAGAAAGAAATCATAAAGATCAGATCAGAAATAAATGAAAAAGAAATTAAGGAAATGATAGCAAAGATCAATAAAACTAAAAGCTGGTTCTTTGAGAAGATAAACAAAATTGATAAACCAATTTATCAATTAGTTTTGGGAGAAACCAAAAGGGAAAAGACTCAAATCAATAAAATTAGAAATGAAAAAGGAGAAGTAACAACTGACACTGCAGAAGTACAAAGGATCATGAGAGATTATTACAAGCAACCATATGCCAATAAAATGGACAACCTGGAAAAAATGGACAAATTCTTAGAAATGCACAACCTTCAGAGACAGAACCAGGAAGAAAAGAAAATATGAACAGACCAATCACAAGCACTGAAATTGAAACTGTGATTAAAAATCTTCCAACAAACAAAAGCCCAGGACCAGACGGCTTCACAGGTG
The DNA here is from genome assembly GCF_949987515.2 of Delphinus delphis. Lineage (NCBI taxonomy): Eukaryota > Metazoa > Chordata > Mammalia > Artiodactyla > Delphinidae > Delphinus > Delphinus delphis. The sequence goes on from NC_082688.1 coordinate 56,069,884, forward strand.
AATTCTATCAAACATTTAGTGAAGAGCTAACACCTATCCTTCTCAAACTCTTCCAAAATATAGCAGAGAGGGGAACACTCCCAAACTCATTCTACGAGGCCACCATCACCCTGATACCAAAACCAGACAAAGATGTCACAAAGGAAGAAAACTATAGGTCAATATCACTGATGAACAGATGCAAAAATCCTCAACAAAATATTAGCAAACAGAATCCAACAGCACATTAAAAGGATCATACACCATGATCAAGTGGGGTTTATCCCAGGAATGCAAAGATTCTTCAATATATGCAAATCAATCAATGTGATACACCATATTAACAAATTGAAGAAGAAAAACCATATGATCATCTCAATAGATGCAGAGAAAGCTTTCAACAAAATTCAACACCCATTTATGATAAAAACCGTCCAGAAAGTAGGCACAGAAGGAACTTTCCTCAACATAATAAAGGCCATATATGACAAACCCACAGCCAACATCGTCCTCAATGGTAAAAAACTGAAACCATTTCTACTAAGATCAGGAACAAGACAAGGTTGCCCACTCTCACCACTCTTATTCAACATAGTTTTGGAAGTTTTAGCCACAGCTAAAGAAGAAAAAGAAATAAAAGGAATCCAAATCGGAAAAGAAGAAGTAAAGCTGTCACTGCTTGCAGATGACATGATACTATACATAGAGAATCCTAAAGATGCTACCAGAAAACTACTAGAGCTAATCAATGAATTTGGTAAAGTAGCAGGATACAAAATTAATGCACAGACATCTCTGGCATTCCTATACACTAATGATGAAAAATCTGAAAGTGTAATTAAGAAAACACTCCCATTTACCACTGCAACAAAAAGAATAAAATACCTAGGAATAAACCTACCTAAGGAGACAAAAGACCTGTATGCAGAAAATTATAAGACACTGATGAAAGAAATTAAAGATGATACAAACAGATGGAGAGATATACCATGTTCTTGGATTGGAAGAATCAACATTGTGAAAATGACTATACTACCCAAAGCAATCTACAGATTCAATGCAATCCCTATCAAACTACCAATGGCATTTTTCACAGAACTAGAACAAAAAATTTCACAATTTGTATGGAAACACAAAAGACCCCAAATAGCCAAAGCAATCTTGAGAAAGAAAAATGGGCCTGGAGGAATCAGGCTCCCTGACTTCAGGCTATACTACAAAGCTACAGTAATCAAGACAGTATGGTACTGGCACAAAAACAGAAATATAGATCAAAGGAACAGGATAGAAAGCCCAGAGAGAAACCCATGCACATATGGTCACCTCATCTTTGATAAAGGAGGCAAGAATATACAATGGAGAAAAGACAGCCTCTTCAATAAGTGGTGCTGGGGAAACTGGACAGCTACATGTAAAAGAATAAAATTAGAACACTCCCTAACACCATACACAAAAATAAGCTCAAAATGGATTAAAGACCTAAATGTAAGGCCAGACACTATCAAAGTCTTAGAGGAAAACATAGGCAGAACACTCTATGACATAAATCACAGCAAGATCCTTTCTGACCCACCTCCTAGAGAAATGGAAATAAAAACAAGAAACAAATGGGACCTAATGAAACTTAAAAGCTTTTGCACAGCAAAGGAAACCATAAACAAGACCAAAAGACAACCCTCAGAATGGGAGAAAATATTTGCCAATGAAGCAACTGACAAAGTATTAATCTCCCAAACTTACAAGCAGCTCATGCAGCTCAATATCAAAAAAACAAACAACCCAATCTAATAATGGGCAGAAAACCTAAATAGACATTTCTCCAAAGAAGATATACAGATTGCCAACAAACACATGGAAGCATGCTCAACATCATTAATCATTAGAGTAATGCAAATCAAAACTACAATGAGGTATCATCTCACACCAGTCAGAATGGCCATCATCAAAAATTCTACAAACAATAAATGCTGGACAGGGTGTGGAGAAAAGGGAACCCTCTTGCACTGTTGGTGGGAATGGAAATTGATACAGCCACTATGGAGAACAATATGGAGGTTCCTTAAGAAACTAAAAATAGAACTACCATATGACTCAGCAATCCCACTACTGGGCATATACCCTAAGAAAACCAGAATTCAAAAAGAGTCATGTATCACAATGTTCATTGCAGCTCTATTTACAATAGCCAGGACATGGAAGCAACCTAAGTGTCCATCCACAGATGAATGGATAAGAAGATGTGGCACATATATACAATGGAATATTACTCAGCCATAAAAAAAAACGAAATTGAGTTATTTGTAGTGAGGTGGTTGGACCTAGAGTCTGTCATACAGAGTGAAGTAAGTCAGAAAGAGAAAAACAACTACTGCATGCTAACACATACATATGGAATCTGAAAAAATAAAAAAGGTCATGAAGAACCTAAGGGCAAGACGGGAATAAAGACACAGACTTACTAGAGAATGCACTTGAGGATACGGGGAGCGGGAAGGGTAAGCTGGGACGAAGTGAGAGAGTGGCATGGACATATATACACTACCAAATGTAAAATAGATAGCTAGTGGGAAGCAGCCGCATAAGCACAGGGAGATCAGCTCGGTGCTCTGTGACCACCTGGAGGGGTGGGATAGGGAGGGAGATGCAAGAGGGAAGAGATATGGGGACATATGGATATGTATAAATGATTCACTTTGTTATACAGCAGAAACTAACACACCATTGTAAAGCAATTATACTCCAATAAAGATGTTTAAAGAAAAAAAAGCATTTGACAAACTACCAAAAAAAAAAAAAAAAAAGAAAGTGGTATATCTGTACAATGGAATATTATTTGGCAATTAAAAAAAATGAAGTGCTTATACATGTTACAACATGGATGAACCTTGAAACATGATACTAAGTAAAAAAAGTCACCCATAAGACCACATATTATATAATACCATTTACATAAAATGTCCAGAAATGAATAGAGATGGAAAGTAGATTAGAGGTTTCCAAGGACTGGGGAGGTGGGGGAAATGGGAAGTGACTTCACAGTCTTTTTTTTTTTTTTTTTAAGGCTGCGCTGGATCTTAGTTTTGGCATATGAACTCTTAGTTGCAGCACGTGGAATCTAGTTCCCTGACCAGGGATCAAACCCAGGCCCTCTGCTTTGGGAGCATGGAGTCTTAATCACTGGACCACCAGGCAAGTCCCATTAGTCTTTATTTTTGGTGTGATGAAACGTTCTAAAATTGACTGCAGTGATGGTTGCACAACTCTGTGAATGTACTAAAAACAGCTGGATTTTATATTTAAATAGGTAAACTCTATGGTATGTGAATTATATTTCAATAAAGCTGTATTTAAAGAAATAAAAGCATATAAGGTTTGGGGAGAGAAATTAAAATGCACCAACAAGGGGAAGAAAATATAATAACTTCTTTCTCTTGAATTTTCAAGAGTGAGAGCTCTTACTCTAGAAAAGATGTATAAAAACATAAAGATGTGACTAATTCATGGACTCTGAATGAAAGTCGAGGCACAGTGTCTGACACTGGCTATTTTTCTGTACTATCATATTGTAATCTGTTAAAACAAATACATAGTAAGAATACTATTTTAGCAATATCAGGACTTTCATTTTATAGAAGAAACTTACTTTTATATTTCTGGCTAAGAGGTCACACTATAACTACCTTATTATTACAGATACAACAAATTAATCAAGTAGTTCTGGTTCATTAAAAAAGCTAATGAAGAAACTATCATTTGTGATTTGGCATTTATGTATATTAATTACATTTAAATATCTAAACAGTACTAGAGATTTTCGGTAAAATTCATTTTTTTTTCAAAAGTGCTTATAGTTTTGGGGAGTTTTAGCTTTTTGCTGAATGGGGGTGGTTGTGGGATGATAGAATCTGGCTTCCCCAGCACAAAGCTGGGACTCCAAAAGCCCACAAAATTAGCAGAAGGGTATACTAGCAACAACAGTCCCTTCTCCTGGCCCCAACTAAGGGACTGAAAGGAAAACTGTCTTCACAATAGGAGTGTTGGATGGAGAAAAAATAAAATCTCTTTAAAGAATTTGTAACTGTAAGCTGACTCATGTGGATTTACTGACCACATTCACATTTCCTGGGTGCTCAAAAAGTTTAACATGGTCTCATGTCAAAATTGTTGTCAGGTACTTGAACAGAAAAAAATCAATTCTCTGAGGCAATGAACCTTATAACTAGATCTTAAGGAACTCCCACACTGATTCAGTAACAAGAAATGAGTTCAGTCAAAAAAACCCCAAAATATAAAAGGAAATAAGTTACTGTTGAGGGATAGGAAAAAAAGTACGACCCCCCAAAATCTATAGACATAGGTAATTTAGGAGGTGCAAAATACGTCTAGTGAAAAGAAACTGAAAACAAGGGCAAAGAAAAAGATTATTTTAAAATGCAAAGCAGTTTTGAAAAAGAATTAAAGAAAACTTCTAAATATGAAAAATACAGAAATTAAAAGAAAAAAAAGATTTACAGTTATCTCAACAGAAATAATGGAAGCCAGCAGACAATGGAATATCTTTAATGTACTTAAAAAAAAAAAACTATCGGGACTTCCCTGGTGGTGCAGTGGTTAGGAATCTGCCTGCCAATGCAGGGGACGTGGGTTCGAATCCTGTGCCGGGAAGATCACACATGTCGCGGATCAACTAAGCCTGTGCACCACAACTACTGAGCCCGCATGCCACAACTACTAAAGCCCGCGTGCCTAGAGCCCGTTCTCCACAACAAAGACAAGCTACTGTAGTGAGAAGCCCACACACCACAACGAAGAGTAGCCTCCTCTTGCCACAACTAGAGAAAGCCCATCTGCAGAAATGAATACTCAATGCAGCCAAATATTAATTAATTAATTAATTAATATTAAAAATACTATCAATGTAAATATCCATTCGCAGCAAAAATATCTTTCAAAAATGAAGACAAACATAAAGATATTTTCAAACAAAAACTCCATATTTGTGATGAACAGAACCTCATCCAAAGGAAATGCTAAAGGATTTACTTCAAATGGAATAAAGGTCAATGATCCTTAACTGATGATCAGAGATGGGAAAAGAGCAAAAAAGTGGTAATATATAGCTGTATCTATATAGACAGGGCATAAAATAATGATAAAAATGTTTTGTGGAGTTTAAAAAGAAGACAAGATAGAATTAAAATACATTACAACAGTAACAAATAAGCTGGGTGAGAAATGATTACAGTTAAAAGTGTTCCAAGGTCCTTGTATTAATCAGGAAAATGGTAAAAATATTGATTAGGCTTTAATAAGTTAATTATGCATATGAAAGTTTCTAGGGTAGGTACTAAAATAACAGACTTTAAACATGCAAATGAGTAGAGATGGAAATATGGAAGGAAAATATATAATAATTAAAAGTGGTGGGGTGTATGTAACTAAAGCAGTACTTTGAGGGACATTTATAGTTAAGAATGTATATTTAGAAAAGAAGGAAAGTTGAAAATCAAACATACGTGTTCATTAAAAGAAAAAAAACTAGAAAAGAACAGCAAATCAAAGCCCCAAAGCTGAAAGAAGGAAATAAAGAGCAGAAATCAATGAAATATAAAACAAATATACAATAGAAAAATCATTAAATTCGAAAGTTGGTTCTTTGGAAACATTATTAAAATTAATAAACCCTTGGCAATACTGATGAAGAAAACAAACATACACATACACAAAACCAATACCAGAAATGAAAATGGGCACATCCTGTAGATTCTACAGATACAGATGATATAAAGATATTATAAGAAACTTTATGCCAAGAGACAATTTAAATGAAACAGGTAAGTTTTTTGAAAAACACAAACTAACAAAAGTGACACAAGAAGAACAAAGATCTGAATAATCCTGTTATCTATTAAAGAAACTACACACTTCAAAATCCTTCCCACATATGGGACTTCCCTGGTGGTCCAGTGGTTAAGACTCTGAGCTTCCACTGCAGGGGGCACGGGTTTGATTCCTGGGCAGAGAACTAAGATTCCGCATGCCATGCAGTGTGGCAACCCCCCGCCCAAAAAAACCCCCAAAATAACCAAAAGAAAAAAAACTTCCCTACATAGAAAAATCGGGGTCCTAAAGCCTTCACAAGAATTCATCTCGAAAATTTCAGTTAATGAAACAAAGTATAAAACAGGCATGTTAAAGAAGTAAAAGAGGGAGGACAGATTAAAGTCTAACAAACACCCAGTTGGAGCTCCAGAAATAAGAATACAAAAGAGGGGTAGGGGAGTGGTGATGATGGCAATATTTGAAGAGATAATGGCTGAGAATTTCCTAGAAATGATAAAGGACACAAATCCCCAATTCAAAAAGCCCAAGAAAGTAAATTAAGAGAACCACACTTGGGCATATCATAATAAAATAATAAAACATCAAAGACAAAAAAAAAATCTTACAAGCAGTCAGGGGGGAAAATGACAGCTTACATATACAACAATCACAAAAACATTGAGAGATTTCTCAATAGCAACAAAATAAACCAGAAACAACTATCATTCATGGATGAGGATAAATTAAAGTCATTTTCATTTAGACAAAAAGCAGAACTCATTCTAAGTAAAGTAAAAACTTCTAAAGTGTCTTCTGCTTCCACCTGAAGTAACAAGGAATCACATTTACTCTCCTACCTGAACCAACCATAAAAATCCTGACAAAATAGATAAAACAATGGTCTGTAAGAATCTAAACATCAAGCAAAGGACAGTGATCTCAGAGAGACGGGAAACAGAGAAGATGAGCCCAACAACTGTTGCAGTTACTGCTTTGAGAGAATTTTCAGGCCATGATGCAGGAGGGGGAACCCAGGTAGAGCCTAGCAGACTCCCTGAGTTGAGAAGAAGTCAAGAATCCAGAGACACCAAGGCAGCTAAAGTCTATAGGACATAATACTAAAGAAGAGAGAGCTGCATAAAGTGAGAACAGCAAAGATGTACAGAGTCCCCCTCAAATATTCAGAGCACTGACTAGTGTATGCATGTAAGGAAACAACCCAAAACTAGGTGGGGGAAAACATCCAAAAGATTAGAAAATATAATGTCTATTCCCACAAGCCACACTGGAAAAACTCATAATTCATGGGATGTTGGATAGAATACTCAGAAAGGTCTTGCATTGGTAGTAGAGAATAATTAGCTCTAGACTGAGCACTGTTCTGGACCCAAGTAACAAATCATAAAAGACCCAAAATGACCAAACTGTTTCCAAGTAATTAACTGCATTCCAGAAAAAAAGCTCTAGGAGATTCACAGAAATATAAAAATATCCGGCACCCACCAAGATAAAACTCACAATGTTTGGCATCCAAACCAAAACACTAGGCATACAACAAAGCAGAAACACATGGTCCATAATGAGAAGATAAAAATCAATCACTCAAAACTGACCCAGAAATGAAACAAATGTTAGGATTAGCAAATAAGGCCATTAGAGTAGTTATTGAAACTGTAATATATATGGTCAAAAAGTTAAGTAGAGACATGGGAGATATAAAATAGACCCAAATTGAACTTTTAGAGATGAAAACTACAATGTCTGAGATGAAAATATACTGAATGGGACTAATGGCAAATTAGACATAGCAGAAGAAAAGATTGGTGAACTTGGAGACAGTAATAGAAACTATCCAAATTTCAAGATACAGGGAAAATACTTCTGTAGTATATACTTCAGGAAAACAATGATCACAGAAAGAAGTTCTAAGATGAAAGAATTGAAGAACAAATCAACTGTGAATCATGTGGGTAAATAAACATTATACTACAAAAAACAGTAACAATAATGTTTAGTTCGGCGAGTAAAAAATGAGATAGAGCTAAATTATTCATCAATCATATATAAGACAGATGAGGCAGAAAAGATCAAAATTAATAAGAGAAATAGAGCATATAACTTCCAAGTGAGTGGAAACAGTTGTAAGTGAAATAAATCTCATCTTCCAAAGACGGATGTCAACAGATAATGCCAAACTGAAAAATCAGGAACTAGCAATCAGCATGTATTTAGAAATGTGTAAATAATTACTAGAAAAAATGGCTAAAAAGTTAAAGGTAGATGTTTCTGAGTCATGAAATAGAAGATGAGTTGAAGTAAGGCTGTTGTCTTTAATTAGAAGCCTTAATAGTACTATGTAACTTTTAAACTATACAGCCAATGAAATAAAAAAAAATTCTTCAATCAACTTTTCAAAAAGAATATTAGCCAGGAGATATTAAAGAGCCAATACCAAAAAGATTTATGGATATTATATTTCTTACCTGTTAGATTTATGGATATTGTTTACCATGAAATTGAGTTTCTCTGCACTTTATATATACTGAGAAGGGTAATCATTTCTTCAATATTCTGTTGTTAACTAAAGAAAAGGTTTTCAAGTTATTTCTCATGAAATGTAACTCAGAGCTTGTTTAAAAGTTTGGTATAGAAAACTATCTGTTAGAATACCAACCAACAAAAAGTGCATTCATTTAGTATGCTTGGCACAGAAACTGATTTTGGTCAACCCTGTCACAATCAATCATGCTCTGTTTCTGTAGAGGTGAAAGAGTAACAACTAGTGCTCAGGGAAGAAAATGAAAGGAGAAGTTGGAGCAGACCAAGACACTTTTATGGACTTGGTTTTGACTAAAACAGTGCTAGCAACCTTTGGCCAATAAAGGCTAGAGATACGGCAATTTCAGACACTATTTATTCAATTTATAGACGGGGACACTAAGGACATAGAAGGGCGATAAGGTAACTTTCTTAGGCTTACACAGTGATTAGCGTAAGAGCCAGCAATACAAACAGTTTGTCATTGGTGGGCCAAAGTTAGCACCAACTGGCTTACTCTTGGAAGACTAGGCAGTAATTCACAAATTGTGTTGGCTCAGGTGCCTGGAAAGGCCATGACTTAGTTGGGGTATGATGCTGCCAAATGTGGACATTGCCTGAGTTACTCAAGGGCTGCTACTCACTCTTCTGTTCCCTATAAACTAAACCCTTCAAGGGAGAATGATGGATTCTAGCCTTAGACCATGAGTACTGAAGAGGCAGGAGAAAGAGAAACAAAGATTGGTCTGGTGTAGGCCAGCGTAACACAGAATAATCCTTTAGACGTAGAGCTGTGAGTCTCTGTCCCAATCCTCAGCAGTATGGTATATACAGAATGGGAGCTTGCCAAAGAGCTCTAGAGTTAACGTCTATAATCTGCCAATTTAAAAAAACTTAGTCAAACACTTAAAATATAATTAAAACATTAAAAAAAACACTGTATTACAAAATGCTGAAGAAAACCACACTCTGCTCACAAGGACAAATAAAAAAGAGCTTTCAAAATTATTCTCAATTTAAAAATTTGTTCTGAAGTGCTGTACTAAAATCAGATAGAGTGCTACATGTTTCTAAAATGTTAGCTTGAAAAATTAATCCCTCAGTATTGGGGCAATGCTATATGAATGCCTGAGGATAGTTATAAAAACCACATTCACTAATGAAAAAAAAACGGTTATAGGAAAGTAAGAAAGTAGATCCTAATAGTTCTCATTGCAAGGAGAAATTTTTTTTTAATAAATTTATTTTATTTATTTATTTTTGGCTGCATTGGGTCTCCGTTGCTGCGCACGGGCTTTCTCTAGTTGCAGCGAGCAGGGGCTACTCTTCGTTGTGGTGTGTTTGCTTCTCATTGCAGTGGCTTCTCTGGTTGTGGATCAGGGGCTCTAGGCATGCGGGCTCAGTAGTTGTGGCGCACAGGCTTAGTTGCTTCTCGGCATGTGGGATCTTCCTGGACCGGGGATCGAACCCGTGTCCCCTGCATTGGCAAGTGGATTCTTAACCACTGAGCCACCAGGGAAGTCCCTCTTTTCTTTTTATTACATCTATATGAGATGGTCAGTATAATTAAATCTACTGTGGTAATCTTTTCACAATATATGTAAGTCAAACCATCATGCTGTACATCTTAAACTTATACAGTGATGTATATCAATCATTTCTCAATAAAACTGGAAGTAAAAGTAAACATCACCAAATGAACAACAAAAAAGTTTTCCCCAATTTTTTTTTTTCCTGGACAAGTTCTCATTTTTGAGGTTGTTCCTTACTGGCTTCAAGAATGTTTACCTGTTACTGTGTAAAATATGAACAGAAGCTGTGCCTAAGGTTATTTTGGTCAGGTATAACTTGGTAAGAACATCACTAACAAGTGAACAGCTTTACAAAAGAAAATTATGTTTTAAAGTATCCTAACTTTACTAGTTTTATAAAGTTTATCGAATGCTTACCATGTGTGAGAATACAAAGAGGTGAAAGCATGGACCACACTCTTAAATAAGAGTTTACAATCTAGTAAGAAACATATACAGAAGTTGTAATCCAAAATAATCCATTAACTGAAAAAACAATACAACACAGTATGTAAAGTGGTAGCATGAAAAAGGAAAGCATGACATTTATTTACATTTTCTAAAATGAGCAATATACAATATTATATTTTAGGAAAACCAACCATTCATATTAAGTGTTCAGTCAAGCTTCTTACTTAGCTACCAACAACAGAATCTCTTCTAGCTAAAGTAGAGAAGGAATTAAGCTCTGTTAAGGGTAACAGAGCCAAACTTAATAGATATGAAGATATGAATCCCAACCACACTTTGAGAGCTTCTCCAGAAAAAACTAGACTTCCACTACTACTTAGCATTTCTGATACTAGGAAGCTAGAACAACTAGAAGCTCCTACCACCACCTTTGCCAAAAGATTAACTTCCCTGCCCAAGACTGCCACCTCATGTTGGTCCCAAGCAATTTCAAGTGAGAAGAGCGTGACTGGTCACAGGCCTCTACCTTAGCTATGAGTGGGTATGAGAATATAAATTTTCTGGCATCTGCTTTGGGAAGTCAGGACTTACAACATGGGAAATTACCAAAATGTTGGGCAGCTCTTCAAAAATGCTGGGTGGTCACAAATGACAAATGTCTACTTCATTAAGTCATTGTTATTTTGTGTTATAGAGAATTTGAAAATAAATCACTTAATCATAAGTCATAGCTTTTTTTTTTTTTCCTTCTTTTTTCGGTATGCGGGCCTCTCACTGTTGTGGCCTCTCCCATTGCGGAGCACAGGCTCCAGACCCGCAGGCTCAGCGGCCATGGCACACGGGCCTAGCCACTCCGCGGCATGTGGGATCTTCCCGGACCGGGCCATGAATCCGTGTCCCCTGCATCGGCAGGTGGACTCTCAACCACTGCGCCACCAGGGAAGGCCCAGCTTTTAATTCACAAAAATGTAGAAAACATTTTTACTTTAACTCCAATGATTTCCAAATCAATAAAATACCAGTAAGTTTAGACAAACATGTGAAATGAGTACAAAAGCATGCACACTATTTCTAGTAATCCAAATAGTTTTGCAAAAAAAGAATGGTGAAGAGGTCCAATATTTTTAATATGGCTAGAGTAGACATTAATGATTGAAACTGCTACCTAATGATGTCATATTCCAGATTAACTGAAATTTACTTAAGGAGAGCTAACTTCCAATTTTAACAATTTTATTTTTAAAATATTATCTAAAATGTATTATATATGTTCCTGCTTAATAAATAAAGTATATAAAATATAATTTAATCTTTCCTTAATGGCTCAATGTCACCATTATAAACAAAATGCAGTGGTCATGAGTAGCTTAAAGACTATTCCAGCAACTACACTTTTTTTTTTTTTTTTTTTGGCTGCACCACGCAGATTGCATGATCTTAGTTCCCTGATCAGGGATCGAACCCGGAACCCCTGCAGTGGAAGTGTGGAGTCCTAACCACCGGACCGCCAGGGAGTTCCCTCCAGCAACTACACATTAACCAGCCCTTTCACTCAATTTTCCCAGAACTTTGACTTGTACTGTTGCTGTCTTCTAAATCAACAGTGCCTCTGTACACTAATCGGCCCCAAGATAGGCTGCTGCCCTAACAGCATTTACCTGAAGACAGCCAGACTACCAAGCCTTACTCAATGTTTATTCCTTTCTGTTCAACACATATCATCTGCCATCTCCTTTGCACTGGTTTCCAATGCATCCAGGTAAATAAAGATAGTAGTATAGGAATGCCAGGATTTTGGATTTTTGCAATCTGATTTAAGAAACCATGGTTTGTACGGCATATACTGTACAAAAAAGGGAGACTACCTACTGTATAAAAATTAAAATATAGAGTAGGGATTCCCTTCCTTTAATTGGAATAGATCACAAATCAGAGACCTAACTGTTGGACTTAAAAGATTTTTTAAAATAGTTTACTCTTAGGTTTATGTCTGTCCAGATGGTCACCTAAAAATTATCAGATGCCCATCAGTTAACTGAAGTATTACCATATTATACTATGGACTAGAATTATTCAGCTTGCTGCCAACTTGAATTTCTGATATAAAAAGTTGTTTAAAGCTAATTAGCAGGAGGAAAACTTTACTTTCTCACTTCTTATGCCAAAAGTTTTAATCAAAAAACAAAACAAAAAAAGAGAGAAGCTTACGCCCAGGTCTTAAGCACAACTACTGTAATCATATGATCCTTGCAATCTTCCCTGTCTTCCAATCTGACCTTTCTTTATGATGTTTTCAAAGCCCCTTCCAGACCAAATTTTACAGTAGCTATATTCTCAGCTAGTCTCTGACTAGCTCTCGAGAGGATATTAGATCGATAGAATTGATAGATTGATAAAATTATCATGATAGATTATGATAAATTAATTGTACATAGAGAGGGAGGCTTTGTTTAGCACTCCCATGTATCATACCACATGTTGATGACTAAATGTCACATTTTCCTTCTAAGGACTTAAAACAAATCTTGTGAGAGGCTCAAAAGACATTTAAAAGACTCAGCCTATCTCACTAGTTATGGGGCACTTTATAAATTTTAATACTTGTCATATTTTCAATTATAAAAGAAAAGCATGCTTATTTTAGAAAATTTAGAAAACAAAGGTTAAAAGAAAAAGTCTCACTATTCCTGATACATTTTACATGTGTTTTTATGTAAACTCTAAATTCGGATGCACATAAAGTTAACGCTCTCTTGGTACTGAAGACAGAAAAAGAAGGTAGGTGTGGCAAGGATAGCAAGAAATGTGGGGAAAAAAGGCATATGATGAGATTAGAGAGATAGGGTGAGGCCAAAAGGTAAAAGCAGGGTCTTATAAACTATATTAAGCCATTAAAGTTCGTGTGTGTACTTGACTTGCTTTGTTTTGGGGAGGTGTAAGTAATGGGAAAAGGTAAGTGGCATGATCAAATTTGCATTTCGAAAAGTTCATTCTAGCTTTAATGTGAAAAACAGAATGGAAGGAGGACAACTGTTTCACCAATTAAGAAAAGATTATAGTAGCCTAAGTGAGAGCTTAAGGAACTGGATGAAGGCAGAGAAGATAGAGGGTAGCAAATTCAAGAGAGATTAGGAAATAAAACTGTCAACATTTGGGGATGAATTTGATTTGTGTATAAGGGAAAGGAAGATGTCCTGGATGAATCCTAGGTTTCTAATTTAAATAATCTAATAGATACTGGTGCCATTCATAAAGATAGGGAGCACTACAGTGAGATCAAATTTTAGGTGTAAGCATTATGCTTTCATAATTAATTTTTGATGTAATCAATTTGAAGAAGATATCTATAGCAAATATCTTTTGTTTGCCTGCAGATCTATTCTCTACCCTTCACTGTGTAGTTTAACTGTATCAGCAGGCAACGTCATAAACTAGCTTTCCTTAGGTTTAGTTGAGGGAGCCCTGGCAAGGACCAGATAAAGACAGGAAAGTAGGGAAAAGTAGGGTAAAGTACTTTATTCCCTTGGCTTCCTCTCTGTGAGGTTTTTGGTATTTACCTAACATGCATGTGCTGTAAAAATAGTTAATAGGGAAATAACCTGAGCTGATGGCTGTCTTGTTTAATGTCTTGCTAAATTTTCATGAACAATACAAGCATAATTGTTAAGAACACATGTATTAAGTTCATATAAGTGGAATAAAAGTTTTATAAATGGACTTAAATAAAAGGGGGGGAGTTGTGTCCTTCAACACAAGGTATCATCTCAATAGCCTCTTGTTTGTAATCCTCTCATGGGTACCAGTAACTACACCCTCTTGCTCACCCTGGTTAACAGCCTCATGTCTTAATGTTCAGCTATAATCCAATCTCTTTTGAAATAAACCCTCCTTGAATTTTCTCATTTTGAATGTGCCACCTGTTTCCTGATAGATGAGAGACAATGATACTGTCAGTGATAGATACTACATCCAGAGACATGTTAAATATGCAATTAGGTCTCAAACTTAGAGAAGTTTGGGCAAGAGACATATATCTGAGTCTTCTGTATATAGGTGGTATGGGAATGGATGAGATGACTTATGAAGAAAGTATAACATGAGAAAAGGATAGACTCTTGGATAAAAACTTGAACTGTGGCAACAGCTGGACAGTTAAGAACCAGAAAGAACTAAAATATTGGACAATGATGGCACTTAAGACTGAGGGAGGGCTTCCCTGATGGCACAGTGGTTAAGAATCTGCCTGCCAACGCAGGGGACATGGGCTCAAGCCCTAGTCTGGGAAGATCCCACGTGCCACAGAGCAACTGAGCCTGTGCTCTAAAGCCCACGAGCCACAACTACTGAGCCCACATGCTACAACTACTGAAGCCCGCGCACCTAGAGCCTGTGCTCTGCAACAAGAGAAGCCACCGCAATGAGAAGCCCGCATGGCAATGAAGAGCAGCCCCCACTCGCTGCAACTAGAGAAAGCCCGTGCACAGCAACAAAGACCCAACACACCTAAAAAATAATTAATTTTTAAAAACAAAACCGATAATGATGGTAACTACTTTATCAGTAATGATGGTAACTACTTTATCAATATAACCTCCTCACAACAACTTTAAGAAGAATATATTAGTGTAGCAACACTCCAAAAAACGTTGAAGAATCTGCCATGACCATAAGATTAAAAGCAGAATGAATATACAATTGAATCAAAAAGAATGAAGTACCCAGGAGGTGAAAGACCAAAGAAAGCTGGAAGGACCCTGCTCCCTGACTTCAAATGATGCTACAAATCCACAGTAATCAAAACAGTAGCGTACTGGCATAAAAACAGACACACAGATCGATGGAAAGGAACAGAGAGCCCACAACTAAACCCATGCATATACAGTCAATTAATTTATGACAAAGGAGCCAAGAATATACAATGGGGAAAGGACAATCTCTTCAATAAATGGTGTTGGGAAAACTGGACAGCTACATGCAAAAGAATGAAATTTGATGGCTCTCCTACAATATATACAACAATTAATTAACTTAAATGGATCAAAGACTTGAACATAAGACCTTATACCATAAAGCTCCTAGAAGAAAAAGATAAGCAGTAAACTCCTTGACATAGGTCTTGGTAAAGATTTTTGGAATCTGACAACAAAAGCAAAAGCAACAAAAGCTAAAATAACTTCGTGTGATTGCATCATACTTAAAAGCTCTGTACAGCAAAGGAAGCCATCAACAAAATGAAAAGGCAACCTACTGAATGGGAGAAAATATTTGCAAATCATGTATCTGGTAAGAGGCTAAAATCCAAAATATATAAAAAAACTGATACAATCCAATAGCAAAAAACCAACAATTTGATTAAAAAATGGACAGATCTGAATATACATTTTTCCAAAGACACACAGATGGCCTACAGGTATATGAAAAGATGCTCAACATCACTAATCATCAGGGAAATGCAAATTAGAACCACAATGAGATACCACCTCACACCTTCAGAATGACCATTATCAGAAAGACAAAAAATAAGAAGTACTGGTGAGGATGTGGAGAAAAGGGAACCCTTGAGCACTGTTGGGAATGTAAACTGGTGCAGCCACTATGGAAAACCGTATGACAGCTCCTCAAAAAATTAAAAATAGAACTACAATATAATCCAGCAATTCCACTTCCGGGCATTTATCTGAAGAAAATAAAAATACTAACTTGAAAATATGTACCCCCATGTTTACTGCAACCTTATATACAACAGCCAAGATATAAAAACAATCTAATGGATGAATGGATAAAGAAAATGAGGTATATATACACAATGGAGTATTAGTCAGCCACAAAATAGAAGGAAATATTGCCATTTGTGACAATGTGGATGGACCTTGAGGCCATTACACTACGTGAAAAAAGTCAGACACAGAATGATAAAACTGTATGATCTCTCTTATATGTGGAATCTTAAAAAAAAAGAACAGATGGGTGGTTGCCAGAGGAGGAGGGTGGGAAGTGGGAAAAATGGGTTGAGTGAGTCAAAACATAAAGAAGAAAAATAAAATTAAAAACAAAGTAGAATGAACACATACACACACATCTATCTGTATCTCCATCCTTAAAGAAGACACATACATCAATGTTTACTGCAGCATTCCATAATAACAAAACACTAGAAATAATCCAAAATGTGCATCTTATCAGGTAAATGGATAAACTGTAACACAGTCAGATAATGTAATATTATATACTAGCACGTGAAATAAACTAGAATGAAATAATTCAACACAGTTAAATCTCAGATACATAATGTTGAGTGAAAACAGAAAGTTGACATTTATATAAAGGATTCTTCAACATGCAAAAATCAATCAATGTGATACACCATATTAACAAACTGAGGAAGAAAAACATATGATCATCTC
The DNA here is from genome assembly GCF_949987515.2 of Delphinus delphis. Taxonomy (NCBI): domain Eukaryota; kingdom Metazoa; phylum Chordata; class Mammalia; order Artiodactyla; family Delphinidae; genus Delphinus; species Delphinus delphis. The sequence goes on from NC_082688.1 coordinate 56,086,610, forward strand.
AATAGATGCAGAAAAAGCTTTTGACAAAATTCAACACCCATTTATGATAAAAACCCTCCAGAAAGTAGGCACAGAAGGAACTTACCTCAACATAATAAAGGTCATATATGACAAACCCACAGCCAACATAGTCCTCAATGGTGAAAAACTGAAACCATTTCTACTAGGATCAGGAACAAGACAAGGCTGCCCACTCTCACCACTATTATTCAACATTGTTTTGGAAGCTTTAGCTACAGCAATCAGAGAAGAAAAAGAAATAAAAGGAATCCAAATCGGAAAAGAAGAAGTAAAGCTGTCACTGTCTGCAGATGACATGATACTATACATAGAGAATCCTAAAGATGCTACCAGAAAACTACTAGAGCTAATCAATGAATTTGGTAAAGTACCAGGATACAAAATTAATGCACAGAAATCTCTGGCATTCCTATACACTAATGATGAAAAATCCAAAAGTGAAATTAAGGGCACACTCTCATTTACCACTGCAACAAAAAGAATAAAATACCTAGGAAAAAACCTACCTAAGGAGGCAAAAGACCTGTATGCAGAAAACTATAAGACACTGATGAAAGAAAGTAAAGATGATACAAATAAATGGAGAGATATACCATGTTCTTGGATTGGAAGAATCAACATTGTGAAAATGACTATATTACCCAAAGCAATCTACAGATTAAATGCAATTCCTATCAAACTACCAATGGCATTTTTCACAGAACTAGAACAAAAAATTGCACAATTTGTATGGAAACACAAAAGATACCGAATAGCCAAAGCAATCTTGAGAAAGAAAAACAGAGCTGGAGGAATCAGGCTCCCTGACTTCTGACTATTCGACAAAGCTACAGTAATCAAGACAGTATGGTACTGGCACAAAAACAGAAATATAGATCAAAGGAACAGGATAGAAAGCCCAGAGATAAACCCACACACATACAGTCACCTTATTTTTGATAAAGGAGGCAAGAATATACAATGGAGAATAGCCTCTTCAATAAGTGGTGCTGGGGAAACTGGGCAACTACATGTAAAAGAATAAAATTAGAACACTTGCTAACACCCTACACAAAAATAAACTCAAAATGGATTAAAGACCTAAATGTAAGGCCAGACACTATCAAAGTCTTAGAGGAAAACATAGGCAGAACACTCTATGACATCAATCACAGCAAGATCCTTTCTGACCCACCTCCTAGAGAAATGGAAATAAAAACAAAAATAAATAAATGGGACCGAATGAAACTTAAAAGCTTTTGCACAGCAAAGGAAACCATAAACAAGACCAAAAGAGAACCCTCAGAATGGGAGAAAATATTTGCAAATGAAGCAACTGACAAAGGATTAATCTCCAAAACTTACAAGCAGCTCATGCAGCTCAGTATCAAAAAAACAAAGAACCCAATCCGAAAATGGGCAGAAGACCTAAATAGACATTTCTCCAAAGAAGATATACAGATTGCCAACAAACACATGAAAGAATGCTCAACATCATTAATCATTAGAGAAATGCAAATCAAAACTACAATGAGGTATCACCTCACACCAGTCAGAATGGCCATCATCAAAAATTCTACAAACAATAAATGCTGGAGAGGGTGTGGAGAAAAGGGAACCCTCTTGCACTGTTGGTGGGAATGGAAACTGATACAGCCACTATGGAAAACAGTATGGAGGTTCCTTAAAAAACTAAAACTAGAACTACCATACGACCCAGCAATCCCACTACTGGGCATATACCCTGAGAAAACCATAATTCAAAAAGAGTCATGTACCACAATGTTCATTGCAGCAGTATTTACAATAGCCAGGACATGGAAGCAACCTAAGTGTCCATCGACAAATGAACAGATAAATAAAATGTGGCACATATATACAATGGAATATTACTCAGCCATAAAAAAGAAACAAAATTGAGTTATTTGTAGTGAGGTGGATGGACTTAGAGTCTGTCATACAGAGTGAAGTAAGTCAGAACGAGAAAAACAAATACCATATGCTAACACATATATATGGAATCTAAAAAACAAAAATGGTCCTGAAGAACCTAGGGGCAAGACGGGAATAAAGACGCAGACCTACTAGAGAATGGACTTGAGGACATGGGGAGGGGGAAGGGTAAGCTGAGACAAAGTGAAAGAGTGGCATGGACATATATACACTACCAAATGTAAAACAGCTAGCTAGTGGGAAGCAGCCGCATAGCACAGGGAGATCAGCTCAGTGCTTGTGGCCACTTAGAGAGGTGGGATAGGGAGGGAGGGAGATGCAAGAGATATGGGGATATATGTATATGTATGGCTGATTCACTTTGTTATAAAGCAGAAACTAACACACCATTGTTACCAATTATACTCCAATAAAGATGTTAAAAAAAAAGAATGTTAAGAAACAGACCTGTATACACCTGAAACTATCACAACATTGTAAATCAATTTAAAAAAATCAAATGTATTTCTGTATGTTAGCAACAAAATATAACTGAATTTTAAAATGATTTACAATTGCATCAAAAGCATGAAATTTTCTCTTCCTCAAAAAACACTGAAAATGAAAAGGCAGGCCACAGACTGGGAGAAAATATCCACAACGCATATACATAGCTAGCAAAGGACTTGTATCCAGAATATATAAGAGAATTCTTTAAATTTAATAATAAAATACATGGGAATGATAAAGTCTGGAAAGTGGTTTCTCCTGAGGACAGAAGAAAAATACAGAAAATCTTGATTAAAACTATGCTTATTTTGTTTAAAAATTGCTGGGTAGTGGGCATCTAGGCCTTTATTACAATTGTATTTATTCGTTGCTCCGTGCTTAAAATATTTCTAATTAAAAAAGAAAAGGTTAACACTGTACTCAAAGAGAAAGTTTAATTCATAGTAAATTATCATAGCCACTAGATATTTAATGAAGGATTTTTTCCTATGTCTTATTCACCTATGTTTATTTGATGTTAAGCACAGGACACAGATAAATATATGTAAAATTGGAGAAAAGAAAAAGATTCAGTCATATCTCTAGTTTCTTACTAGCCATTTCTACTTAATTGCTTAAATGCTTCCCTCATCACTTCAAACAACTTATTAAAAACTGCAGTTCACTGATCTTTCTCCACACCATGGACTCAAAGCTTTTTTATTTTCTTTGCTGATTCCATCATATTTAAGTCACAGGGACAGCACGCTGCTTAGGAGCACAAGCTTTATAACCAAACTGCCTGGGTTCCAATCTTAAATTTACCACTCAAAAATTGCCTGGCTTTGGGCAAGTTACTTAATGTCTCTATGCCTCCGGACAAATGCTGAATACATACATAGAAGGTGCTCAGAGCTAAACCTGGCAAATAGTCCTGCTCAATAAATGTTAACCATTCTTTTTAATTTTCTTCTTATTGCTATTATTACAACTACCTCTTGACTCCTCTTTGTCTCTTCCTTTGTTCCCCCTATGTCAAGGAAGGTACTAAGTACTGTTGATTGTTCCCAGAACAATCTGACCTTCTCCCTATTTCTGGTTACCAGTAGTGGAGGTCTAGACTACTACAGCCTTCTTCCTACAAGCTTTGCTTTTCTTCAATTCCTCTCTATTCCAATGTATTACATACTACTGTCAGATTAATCCTTATCCCCTTCCATAAAACCCTCTTTCCTATAGCATAAGTAGTTCTATGAGGCTCTATAGAAAAAAAAAAAAGTATTTCACAGTGAGTTCCCAATTAACCACTACTATTAAAAAGTATGGTGGTAGAAAGTCTCAAGGTTGAATTTTAATCCTACAAATATCAAAGCAAGCTAAATTTATTACTATAAGAGGAGCAACAATATATTATAAATTGCCTTTGAGTAGCATTAGTAGTTCCCTATTAGGTCAGCAATCACTCCTAACATAGTTTGAGATATGATTTAGTATAAAAATCACGAGTCTGGGGCTTCCCTGGTGGCGCAGTGGTTGAGAGTCCGCCTGCCGATGCAGGGGACACGGGTTCGTGCCCCGGTCTGGGAAGATCCCACATGCCACGGAGCGGCTAGGCCCGTGAGCCATGGCCACTGAGCCTGCGCGTCCGGAGCCTGTGCTCCGCAGCGGGAGAGGCCACAACAGTGAGAGGCCCGCGTACAGCAAAAAAAAAAAAAAAAAAAAAAAAAAAAATCACCAGTCTTTTTTCAGTAATCACTTACCTCTCTGGGCCCTAGTCTCTTGCTATTAAAAAAAAATTACAGATGTGTCATCCATCTCTATGCTCCCAGACCCTAGAAGGTAACACTAATTGAGCACAACATTCTTTCCTGATGAATCCAGAGTAAGCATAGTTATCCAGGAAATTAATACCAATGGAGGACTGGCAGAAGTGAACCTATATGTCATTTTGAACTACACAGTCTCTGGAGTTTCTCCTAATTTTAAACTTTAAAGGTCTGTGATTCTATTCTAAAGCTCTATGAATCTACATAAAATTCCTCTCATTTAAAATTTATAATTCATTTAAGACTACTTCCAGAAATCTAGAAAGCACCCTGAAATCTTTCATACAAATTATTTTTGTATAGCTTCAAAGTAATTTGGTTTAAATTTTAAAACTCTATTTTGAAACAAATATCATTGTGATATTTCAGTACTAACTCATACGTAGGTGAGAATGCATTTTGGAACACTATTAAAATGGGCCCAGAAATTTGATATGGGCACACAAAAGTTATACAACTACTCTTTGAAATGTAGTTCCTGAAAATTTGAACAACATGAAACTCAACTTTTTTTTTTTTTTAGCATTTACCTTTTTTCTTCTTTTGCTCTCAGCTGTTCTTCCTGTCTCAAAACTTGAACCATTACAGATTCAAAAACTCCACTTGTCAAGCCTGCCAAACTTCGTGGTGTTGACCGGCGCCTTGTTGAAGTACATGCAGTTCCCTTCTCATCCTCCAATCCATAATAGCCTCTAGATGTAACTGCTATCGTTGTCTTTTCTCTCAAGTGCCTTGGAGAAGAATAAGTCAATTCACAGGTCAAATCTTCTGGGTAAGCAATAAACCCCCTTAACCAGCATCTTAAGATGAATCCTTTTTGCTAACTACATAAAAATTTAGTTAAACCTTGCTTAGCTATGTTTCAGATTTTTATCCTCCCTACATAATTTCTAATTTTCCTTACTCATGTCATAAAGTCAGTCTGAGTGATAGTCTCTTCCCTACATTAAAAAAATATAAAATTGAAGCACTAAAATTAAGAATTAAAGATCTCTTCAATGAAAAAATTTTATTGTTTGCAAAATTAAATGTAGCTTATCTTTACATCTCTTCATATATTTCATACTACTATATCATTACTATGGAAAAATATACAATCACACAAAAACATTTTGGGAGAGAAAATTTATGATATATAAACACTTTGCAGTAATTATAAACAAATGAAGCACTACAATATATAATTTTAAGTTGTAAGCATTACAATATATAATTGTAAATTTAGAAACCTTCTGACTAAACTATAAAAAGAACCTAGGAATCTAGATTTCCTCTTCAACCTCACCATAAATGTCTCCCTACCCTATGATATTTATTATTACACTAAGATACTAGTCTAATGCTTAAAGATAAGGATGAAAAATTTTCTTAGCAGTTTGCTTAATTATCCATAAATTGTCTTAACGAATTTGGATTAAAACTATTTACACTGAAGAAAGAAACATTAATCTTATAAAATTTTAAGTCTAGAATAAAAACTGAATCCTGAATTTATGAGTTAATTGTAAATCTATATGAGTTAATCGTGAAAAGCACCAGGGAAAATATCTGCTGTTCTACCTCTGCAAAACATCCCAGAGCCTCTGAAGGCTTTGTACATGTTGTTTCTACAATGGTAAAATCAAGTCAATCTTAAAGTAAGCATTCAATATGCTGGATAAGAATCTATGTAAATTAAAATTTGACCCTGTAGTCATATTTTCCTGCTTTCCTATAGGCACAGGTTTTCTGTAATATAAAATAAGCTAAAGGTTCACCGAAACATAAACCTTTATGACATGAAATATAATCAAACTCCTGTCCATCTTGGACTATATTTACAGTGGTTTATTACTCTAAGTTAGAGTAACTTTATAACATTCTTACTCTCAGGCCATCTAGGTCCCGTGAATAGTATGACTGCAAGGTTCTACTGAACTGTGGCACTATTATGTGTTTTCTTTATTATGAGATAACATTTTAACTAATTCAGCTTTAGGCAGGGCATAAACTTTTAAACTGGTTTTCTAGTAATGCTAAAGAACTTGAGCTAATCTATCCATACTGTTTCAGGCTGTGATCTTTTAAGCACAACAGCATACATCTATATAGTGGCTAACTGGCTGGGAGTAAGGAACGTGGGCCCAAGGAAAATAAACTGGCAATAACAGATACTGAATGGGTATACCTGGGTTCATTTTAGCATAGTGTTCACACTGGCGAACTAACTAGTTCTGTAATTTTAATTATTTCCTCATCGATACTAATGGAAAAGAACATTAATGGACAATATTACACTGAAATGTGATGACATGTCAGAGGTTACACGGTATGTAGAGCACTGGGGATAAGGAGAGTTGAGGGAAATATTAAGTCATATGGCTTATAAACTGTCATGTAAACAAGTCAGAAACTAAATTTTACCCTTTAACTTCAGTCTTATAAGTAGAGATGGTGAAGTTATAAACTACTTTTTTAAACAGTATTTTCTCATAACAAAGAGGAATTAATATCCTTTATTACTCATCAGAAATAAGAATTTATAAGCTTTGATATTTATCATTCATAATCCAAATACAAAGAAAACGATGATGCTTCTCTTGTATCAATACGTAAAGATGAAAGGGTCTAAGGAAAAAAAATTCTCATGCAACATTAGCGGGTATGTAAAATTGGCACAGCCTTCTTGGAAGTCAATTTGGTAATAATCATTAAGATTTAATGTGCACATATCCTTTGACCCATCATGCTTCTAGGAATTTACCCTATAGACATATATCCACAACTGTGAGCAATAACACACACACACACACACACACACACACACACACAAAGTATTGTTTGTCATTCAAAAAGAACAACCTGGAAACAAATGTCCTTCAATAGGAGACAGGTTAAATAAAGTCATGTACATCACAACATGCAATATCATCATCCATTAAAAGCAACAGGTAAATCTGTATGTACTCACTATAAAAGATGTCCACATTACACTGCTGAATGTAAAGAAGTTGTTTTGGGGTAAAATATATTTTTTACCCCAAAAGGAATTATATACAAGTATATGTAAACATACATATGGCATCCAGTAGTGTGTGCTTGTGTACATGTTCAAACTCTCACCTAGCTTACTTCAATCTCTTTGTGACACGTCTCCTGACTTCTACTCTGATCTCCCTCCAGTCTATCCTTCAAGCTGCAACCCAGGTAATCCTTTTAAAAAGCCAATCAGATTATGTCATTGCCCTGCTCTGTCTCTTCCAAAGCCTTCCAGTTATACTTAAAATACCATGCAAAGTTCTGATGGCTTACAAGAGTTAGTATGATATGGCCCTCATCTACCTCTTCAGACCCTATTTTCTATTACTCTGACCTTAGCTTTTTGTGTTCTGGCCACAAAAGTCTCCTTGTTATTCTCAGTCACACCAACATCTGCTTTGCACTTGATCTCTCTCCTGTAAGGCACTTTCCCCCCAGATATTTGTATGGCTAGGCACTATCACTTCATTCAAATCTGTATTCAAGTATCACCATATTTGAGAGGACTTCCCTGATCACCATAACCTGTAAAGGATTCCCTGTCATTCTCTATTGTTTTACTCTTGTTTCTTTTTCTTCATGTTACTTATCATACATTAATTATCTATTTATTTGGTAATTATCCATATCCTCACCAGAATGAAAGCTCCAGGAGGATAAGCACTTTGTTTTGTTCCTTCAGAGCCTCAAACTGTGGTATATAGATATAGTATTTGGAAGGATACAAGCCAAACCATTTATTTTTCATTTTAAATTTACACACATAAAGTTGAAAAATTCTACTCATCTATTTTGTCCACAGTAAAAGAACACTGATTAAACATTTGTTACTAACTAGTACTTGAGTTTTCATACATCAGAGAATAAAAGGCAATAAAATAAGATGAAAATAAGTCTCACCTCCAGATAAGAATTGTCAGATAATCAGCAATCAAATAATACACTAAAATAACTCCCCCTTCCCAAAATTCAAGTTTTCCTTCCTATTAGGAAAATTATTCCATGAAATCAGTCTGACAGTAGTTTGAAAATAACAGATTGCTAACTGTAAGCAAAAGCTAAGCAATAATTATGGTTGATTCATTGAGTTTTATAGTTACCCTTTTTCTTTTTTTTTTCCCTCACAAAGAAAGCATGAAAAGGTCTTTTCTGTGGTGTTGATGCATTCCAAGTTTCAGAATTCAGAGGTGCAATTTTGTTTAAAATTATTAAAATAAGTATTAAGGTGGAAGTAAACTGATATTAAGTTTTACTTAAGGTTAATATTTGGACTGATCCTCTACTATAAAAAGATGATTGGAAAGGTTTCCGCTATTACATGATTTTACATTACCAAAACAATGTAGAAGTGTCACCTATAAAAAGTTTATCTGTCCACTTAAAAGTTGGAAACAGAATCATCTAATGTGCTTTAAAATGTTCCAAATGAAGAGTTTCAGTCACTTTTTAAACCCATTTACTTAAAAAAAATATTAAAATGCAATATAGCCCTCAGGGTCCTGACAAGAAAGAGATAATATTCAAAAGGAGGTGATGTTTAACGAAGACACCATTTACAAATGTGCAGGTAAGGTTAAGGGAAACTAGGAAGGGATGGTGAAGCACTCGTGGACTAGCTAGAGAACATTATTATCACTCTAGGCTCAAAAGGGAAAGGGGAGGGAATAGTTACTAGAACCAAGAAGCTGTCATTGTAGAAGAGGGCCACACTATGATGATGCAGTTACTGAAGCCCAGCAAAGAAGAAGCTGTTAGAATAAATATCCCTACCTCTCTGTCAGTGCCTCCAACTGACTGAACCCAATCAGAAGCCAGAAAACAAGGCAGACCAGTTGATAACAGTCCTTAGAGATCAGCTTCCTGGGGCACAGAGCATAGTGCACAAGGGTGGAGAATAGATTTGAAGGTGCAAATGAAGATTATCCAGCACAACAGGAACTTAGTACTAGTTTTCAAGAGCAACTAACTGAAATTAGGAAAGGCAGAACTTTTTTTGGTGGATTTCAACAAAAACTTTTGCATGTTTGATAGATAAGCATCATTATGTAGTCAGCCCAGCCTGTCATGCACTTTTTCCATCTGGATTTGTGTATCTTTATGAGCTCTGAACTACAACAGTCTTTAAAACCAAGTACCAAAATAAACTCAACTTAAAACAAGCCTTTTAGATAACGCTACAGCCAATTATTAAACCAAGATTTTCAAAACTAATGAAGTATCAAAATGCCCTCACCAAAAATAACATTAGTATTATTTTTTAAAATTTAAAATATGCTTAATCTCTCATTTCCAGAATCTAGTTTAATGTACTGTGATATAATGTTTTATAATATATAAAGCATAATAGTACAGAAGAACCTATATATGATTTATAAATAAATATGCATACAATAGGGGTACATATTCAAAACCTTTTCTGCTTGAGAAGCCGGATCATAAAAGTTTGGAGACCACTCCTCTCATCTCCAGCTTATATATGATACCTCTAACAGTTCTGGAACAAAGAAGTCTTCATCCACACCAAAGGAAAAAAAAAAAAAAGCATTTATCACAGATTGTTAAACTTATTTCCTACTTGATCTCCTTTACTTTCTATTCTCCCAATTGTTACTCTTATTCCCCTTGCATTTTAAACTCATCTTCATCCAGACCTCCAGTCCCTTGTTTGGTTTCTTTATTTGCTCTCACATAATTCAGCCTCTTTCAGCTATTCATATAGATAACTAAGTTGGGAACCATCATATACGACTAACCTCTTCTATCTCATCTCCCTTGACCAGTTTATCTTTCTGTCTCAGGCACCCTATCTCTCTCTTGCATCTCAGCTAAAAGGTCCTTCACACCTATACCTCCACTACTAAGCACTGTAGGAGAAAAAAATCACCACCTTGTAGTTTATGGTCTAACTGTAACCTAAACTGGGCTCGCCTAAGATTATTTCTTTGAAGGAAGTCAACTCCCTCTTCGGTTCTCCATAACAGCAACTTCAAATGCCATCATTATTCAAAAACTTCACCTCACTATCCATCATCATATAGCAGTTGACTTTGCTTATTACTTATTTCACAGAGAAAATGGTAGTTTTAAAGAAAGAGCTCGATTAACTTCCTGATTCTCAAAAAACAAAATTATCTGAAGCTAAACAAAATGTATCTGCACTTTAAATTGCAGTGAAAAAAGTGTCTCTTATCAAAAACTAATCCTGCAGTAGGTTTTCAGAATTTTTACTTCATTAACTATCTCCTGGATCTTCAGCCTCTACCTGCTAGTTGCCTTTAGCATATAAACATGTCCAAGTTTTTATTAAAAACAAACCATTCCCCTTGAGAAGAGCCACATCTAAATCTTGGTCCATTTCACCTTTCATTCACACCTCAAACTGTCATTTGCCTGTACCTACTCTATTGAAATCCCTCTTCCCAAATGACCTCCTAGTTATGAAATTCAAGTGATATTTTTCATTTCTTATTCACTCAACCTCTGTATACCATCTGATTACTCTTTTATCAAGACCTTAAACTGGACTTTGCAGAAAGAGCAGTTTTAGATAGGTAGGAAAGAGTGGAAAAGAAATACTAATTAAGAAGAAAATTCATTCATATTATTCAAATTCATTCATTCAAAATATTTACTGAGCAACAGGGATTCAGCAGTGAACATGCTGACAGTTTGCATATATTCGGGTTGAAACAACGGTGACACCACTGAAAAAAATGTTAAAGTTGAAAAGAAAAATATGAAAATTGGGAAGGAAACCTGGGTTAGAAATACACTTAGTTTTTAACATTTTGATATAACACTTGCACAACCAGCTGGGAAAGTTCTATGGACAGAAATATGAAGCTAAAACAAAAGGAAAGGCTCAAGATATCGATTTGAGAGTCTTAGAAAATCATAAAAAAGAGTCTCTCCACAGAGGAATAAATATAGGGAGATATGACCTAAAGGCATAACTTTAGGGATTATCCATAATTATACAGAAAAACATAGCAAAAGAAGAGGAACACTCAAAAGACAATAGTTTAAGTTAAGAAACAGCACTATAAGGGAATTCCCTGATGGTCCAGTGGTTAGGACTCAGCGCTTTCACTGCAGGGGCCCAGGTTCGATCCCTGGTCAGGGAACTAAGATCCCACAAGCCACGTGGCGTGGCCAAAAAAAAAAAAAAAAAAGGAAGAAACATCACAATAACAACCAAAGGAGAAAAGTTTTAAGTACCAAGTGATCTAAACTATTTAGTTCTCCAGATAGATAGAAAAAGTACTAAGTAAAAACCAAGGATTAAGCAAGAAGGCATTCATTAATATGGAAAACTAATAAGGGAATAATTACAATAAGGGAATAATTACAAAGAATTATAAGTTAAAAAAATCTTTCAGTTAAAAAATCTTTCAAAGTCTTTGTTCATACCTGAAGTGGCACCAAATAAGTGACATAATTCCCCTAAATAACAACCAAAGACCACCATAACTAATTTTTTGAAAACCAAACATTCTGCTTAGAATAAATTTCCATTTCTTGATTTTGCCTTTCTAATTTAAGGAAGGGACAAAGGTAAATGTAAAGTTTTTATTTACATAGGAAGGATACTTGAGAAGTGCCTTACCAACCTCAACAACTCTGATAAGCATTTTTAGTAAGTTAGTGCTGTTCTGTTGAACATTTTACTACCACTACAGCTAATCCTTACCATATAGAAGCAGTCATGAGTTTTCAGTACAGGCAGAACAGAGGGCTCCCTAGGTCCTTATCTTTCATATAGTCTGGTTATGTTCATGTTCCCTAGAAGATACTAAAGCTGTGACAAGTCTGCAAAGTGGGCAGGTAGATAGCTTGGCTTCCTTTTCTTGGCTAACTCCTCTAAATATCTGCCAAGTACTGATGAGGATTTAAAGTAGGACACTGTAAATTCAAGATACTTTCAGATGTGACACAGACACAAAGAGGAAAGATGGGAAAGCTGGGGCAAGTCTTGCCTCTACCTACTTGAAATAAGAGGTCATAAAAAAGAGATGTAGGCACCTAACAAGAGCTGAAGACTTAAATGAAATGAGGAGGATGTGACAAGTGGACATTATGGTGTTCACAGAAAATAAGCAATGCTACCAACCTCTTTCTTTATTGTGCATTTCAAGAATGGGAAGAATGTCATTCTTATTCCACACAAACTAGTAATTCCTGCTGTTCTCTCACGTTTTTAATTTAAAAATGAATATTTTATTTTCCCCTCCTTTATTGAGATATAATTGACATAAACCATTGTGTAAGTTTAATGTGTACAATGTGTTGATTTGATACACATATATTTTGCAACATTATTACCACCACAGGGTTAGCTAACACCTCCACTGGGTCACATAACTAAAAACAAATATTTTAAGAAGTCATTTCTGAATTATATCTTTCTTCTGATTAAATTATCACCTTGCCCTCTGGGTTTTGCAAGGTCCAGCATGGGTTACAGGACTCTCTATCTGGCCCCGTTGCTGTCATTCCATCACTCACTCACTCCACAAACATTTACTGAGCACCTCTGGGTGCCAGGCTCTGCTTTGGGTACTGGGGATTCATAAGACAGTGGTCTTTGTCTTCCAGGTACTTGCTGCTCTCTTGCATTTTCCAGCCATGCTGGAATGATGGAGATGATTTCCTTATCCACATGTGCTGCTTGGTATTGCACCTCTGCATCGGTCTCTCTGTTCTTTCTTCCCCTTATCATCTGGTGAGCTCCCTTCCTTTCTTCAAAATCCAAGTCAGATCTCTCCCTCTGTGGAGACATCTCTATCTTTGACAATAATCATTCAACTCCATCTCATTGTGGTTCCTTCTTTATGTCTTTAGCAGTAGAAGATCTTTTCTGGTAGGTTCCAGTCTTTTTCACTGATGGTTGTTCTGCGAATAGTTACGATTTTGGTGTGCTCATGAGAGGAGGTGAGCTTAGGGTCTTTCTACTCTGCCATCTTGGCTGATCTCTTCCATCTCCCAAATATTTCTTATGGCCAAGTGACCAAAACATGGATGGTGCAAATGTTGAGTCCACAATACTATTTTATACTATTAAAAAGTATTAAAAGTACCTTATGTAAAAATAAAAACATGAAAATTTCATTTCTGGAAAATTCAGAAAAAATCATTTGACAGAGAACTCATCCTACCAGATATTAAAGTGGATTTTAAAGTCACAGTAATAAATTTAATACCAGAAGTTGAATAGTTAGACATACTAACAGTAGTGGAGACAGTTCAAAAGTAGACCCAAATACACCAGGACTTTAATATATTACAAAAATGGTATACCAAAGCAATGGAAAAAAGTGATGCTGTGACAAGCAGCTAGATGTGAGAGAAAAATAAAGTTGGATTTCAACCTCACTCCTTGACCAATACAAATTCCAGACAGATCCATTTATTTGTTAATTCATTCATTTATTCCTTTATTCAATATTAAATACACATAGATACTGAGACAGGTGTTGGCATCAACACTTACAGGCAAGATTCCTCCTTGCTGAGCTTACACGCTAGTAAGAAGACACACACAAAAAGAGTAAAGAAATACATACACATAAGTCTTAACTATAATATACTGTAAGTTCTGTGAAGGACAGTCAAGAATAATTTCTCTGAGGAAAATGAGAGGAGGAGCCAGCCATGACCAAAACAAACAAACAAAAATAAGCAAACAGAAACCCAAAGAAAACTCTGGGAATAAGAGAGTTCTAGATAAAATAAAAAGGAAGTATAAAGGTCCTGAGGTGAGAAATGGCTTGGTAGGTATATAAAGAACAGTAAGCCAAACTCCTTACTATAGCCTAAGTGCCAATGAAGTGCTTGATGCAGGGTTCTGACTTCTCAATGTACATTTTTTTTAAAGTTCACCATGGCTGCCAGGTAGAAAATGGACTCAAGGAGGAAAAAGCAGAAGCAGGAAAAACAAGTCAGGAAACTATAGCAGTATTTCAGGCAAGAGATGATAATAGTTTGTACTTAAGTGGTGACAGTGAAAAGAAATGGGCAAAATTTAAAATATACTTTAGAGGAAGAAAGCTCAGAAATGGTTGATATGCTTAACAAGAGAAATGAGTGAAAAGGAAGAATCAATTAAAAAATCATGTTTTTTTGGCCACAGCAACTTCCCAGACAGTGGAGTCATTTGCTCAGAAGGTAAGAACAGGCTTAGAAAAGGAAAACAAAACAACAAACCTAAAGTTCAGTTTTGAACATGTTAAAATTTGAATTGGCTAACTTTTATTCAACATAGTATTGGAAATCCTTGTCACAGTAACCAAAAAATAAAAAGAAATAAAAGGAATCCAAATTGGAAAAAAATAAGTAAAACTGTCACTGGTGGCAGATGACATGATACTACTATACACAGAAAATCCCAAAGACACCAACAAAAACTACTAAAGTTCATCAATGAATTAAGTAAAGATGCAGAATACAAAATTAATATACAGAAATCTGTTGAGTTTCTATACACTAACAATGAGCTATTGGAAAGAGAAATAAACAATCCCATTTTGCATCACATCAAAAAGAATAAAACACCTAGGAATAAATCTAAGGAGGTAAAAGACCTGTACTTGGAAAACTTTAAGACACTAATGAAAAAAACTGAAAATGACACAAAAAGATGGAAAGATATTTCATGTTCAGGGACTGGAAGAATTAATATTGTTAAAATGACCATACTACCCAAAGCAATCTACAGATTCGATGCAATCCCTATCAAAATACCAATGGCATTTTTCACAGAACTAGAACAAATAATTTGACAAATTGTATGGAAACGCAAAGACACTGGAAAGCCAAAGCTATCTTGAGAGAGAAGAACAGAGCTGGAGGTATCAGGCTCCCTGACTTCAGACTATATTACAAAGCTACAGTAATCAAAACAGTATGGTACTAGCACAAAAACAGACACATAGATCAATGGAACAGAACAGAGAGCCCAGAAATAAACCCACACACTTATGGTTAATTAATCTACGACAAAGGAGGTAAGAATATGTAATGGGGAAAAGACAGTCTCTTCAATAAGTGGTCCTGGAAGAAAATGGACAGCTTACATGTAAAATAATGAAATTAGAATATTTTCTTATACCATATACAAAAATAAACTCAAAATGTATTAAAGAACTAAATGTAGGACCTCCCTAGTGGTCCAGTGGCTAAGACTCTGCTCTCCCAAAGCAGGGGGCCTGGGTTCGATCCCTGGTCAGGGAACTAAATCCCACATGCCGCAACTAAGGGTTCACTTGCTGCAACTAAAGATCCCACATGCCGCAACTAAAAAAAAAAAAAAGATCCCGTATGCTGCAACTAAAGATCCCACGTGGCACAACAAAGATCCTGCACATGGCAACAAAGATTCCACATGCTGCAACTAAGACCCAATGCAGCCAAATAATAAATAAATAAATAAAAGAACTAAATGTAAGGTGGAAAACCATAAAACTACCAGAAGAAAACAGGGGCAGAACACTCTTTGACATAATTCATAGCAATATTTTTTTAATATTTCCTTTCCTATAGCAATAGTTCCTTTCCAATATTTCCTTTCCTAAAGCAAAGGAAACAAATGCAAAACATAAAAAAAGGGACCTAACTAAACTTAACAGCTTTTGCACAGCAAAGGAAACCACCAATAAAGTGAAAAGACAACCTACTAAATGGGAGGAAATATTTATAAATATTATGACTGATAAGGGGTTAATATCCAAAATATGTAAATTGCTCATACAACTCAATATCAAAAAAACAAACAACCCAATTAAAAAATGGGCAGAAGACCTGAATACACTTTTTTTCTAAATAATACATACAGATGGCCAACAGGCACATGAAAAGATGCTCAACATTGCTAATCATCAGAGAAATGGAAATCAAAATCACAGTGAGATATCATCTTACACCTGTCAGAATGGCTATTATCAAAAAGGCCACAAATAACAAATGCTGGTGAGGATGTGGAGCAAAGGGAACCCTTGTACATCATTGGTGGGAATGTAAATTGGTGCAAGTATGGAATACAGTATGGAGGCTCCTCAAAAAACTAAAAATAGAACTACCATATGATCCAGCAATTTCACTCTTAGGTATATATACAAAGAAACTGAAAACACTAATTTGGAAAGATACATGCATCCCAATGTTCATAGCAGCATTATTTATAATCACCAAGATATGGAAGCAACCTAAGTGTCCATCAACAGATGAGTGGATAAAAAAGATATGGTGTACATATATACACAACAGAATACTTACTCAGCCATAAAAAAGAATGAAATTTTATCATCTGCAACAACAAAGATGGGACCTGGAGAGTATTATGCTTAGTGAAATAAGTCACACAGAGAAAGACAATTACTGTATGATATCACTTATATGTGAACTCTAAAAAATAAAACAAATGAATGAATATAACAAAACAAAAACAGACTCACAGACATAGAAAACAAACTAATGTTTACCAGTGGGGACAGGGGATTAACAGGTACAAACTACTATGTATACAATAAATAAGCTACAAGGATATATTGTACAACACAGGAAATATAGCCAATATTTTATAATAGCTTTAAATGAAATATAATCTATAAAAATTTTTTATCAGTATGTTGTACACCTGAAACTAGTATTGTAAACCAACTTACACCTCAATTAAAAAATAAAGCTTCACACAAACAGAAAAAAAACCCCAGAAACAAAAAATTGAGACACCCAGTTGAATACAAGAAACTAGTGACAGTCGTAGCCTATTTTACTAGGGGACCAGAAAAATGTAGAGCAGACATTTTTATTGTAATACTTCTTGTATTGTTTAATTTTTTGCCACTAAGATGTGTACACATTATTTTGTAAATTAATAAACTACCAATAAGACAAATACTAATCACTGGATTGCTAAGCAAAGTCCATGTACATTAGTTACACTATTTCCTTCAGATTTTCACAGTTGTTATACTTTATATGCATACTTATTTTCAATAATTTATACTGCAAATACATACTGTCAATCCCACCACCACAAGTATCTAAATGCTCCCTCCACCTTGAAATCTTTAATGATCCTATTCTCCCCAGCCTCTCTTTCAGGTAGAAGGCTCCTTTCTCTCAATCCTTGCTCATAAGCAACAAACACTGTGATTAAGTACCTGGGCTCTGGAGCCAAACAGTCTGGATTCAAATCCAGCTTCTGCCACTAATTAGTTTGGGCAAATTAATTTTTCTGTGTCTCATTTCTTCATTTGTAAAACAGGTTATGTAAATCATTAATTACTTCAAGAGTTGTGGGGATTAAATAAGTTAATACAAATAAAGCCTTTCAAACAGAGTAACATACAATAGCATTTAATAAGGCAGCCAAAACAGGCTATCTCTACTCCCTGCTCTAAATTGGCAACTTAATCATAAGTATTGTTGAAAAGGATAGTTATAAAGTAACGAAAACATTAGGAACTAACGTGTGTGACTGGAAACATTTTAAAATAGTTTTAAGGTATATTCTTACTATAAATCTCACAAACTCATCATGCCATGACTGATGGCTTCAACCTATTTCTTAATGAGTTAGGCAAATTTTTTGTAAAAAGTCTTGTCATTTTTTGTTGTTGTTGTTGGTAGCCAAACAAAGCACTAGATAGCTAATCCACATGGCAAAAAATAAATTTCTTACAAGAAAAAACTACAGGGTCAAACAAAAAAAAACAAAACCATCACTACAGGGTCCTACCGTTGCTTTCCCGTTCGTGTATAGTTTTACATGTAACAATATTCACACACAACAATCAAGTAACAAGTAAAATCAAATCTAGTAAGTGATAAGCAGAATATATGGCAAAATATATAAACTATAAGTGGAAAATCCGAATTTTGTATTGAATTTGTGTGTGTATATGAGAGTAAATGATACATATGTATACAGATGAGATAAAGAAGGCTAACAAGTGATATCTGATGGGAAAGGTGATTTTTATTTTTTGACATAGTTCTATTTTTTCCAAATCTTCTTCAAAGAGCATGTATTGAATAGAATGCTTAGCAGAGTATTTAGCATATAGAAAGAAATGAATAAATGTTAACTCTTAGTGAAAAAGGACTTAAACTGCTAATAAAAAATTAAAATAGATCTCAGTTATCTTATCATTTACACACTTGCCATAAAACTTAAAAAAAAGACTTGATTTCAATTTCACTACCAACCAAATTCTCTACCATGGTTTTAGTAAGTAGAGGAACTTACTAATGTACTGGCAATTGTATCATAATCAGGGATTCAGATAAACTGGAGAATATAAATGGTTCTGTGGATCACCATGAAATAATGTCATATTTAATATATTAAAATGTTTCTACCATCTTTTATTTAGCATGTTATGATGTTTATTTTAAGATGATATTCTTATAAGTATCTATCTGTTAAAAATACAGGTTTGGGTCTATAAAAACCAAGCTGTCAAATTAAACACAACCAGCTGATATTATCAATATGTATTTGCAATTTATTAATTATATTTGTCCTATTCATTTTTTTGGTTACTGGTAAACAAAGTTGTAGAAAATAACTGGAAGATATAGTAACTTAAATTGGTAAAATTCTGTATTTAACGTAATTTTTTTCCTCTGAGAACTGTGAGAAGACTGAAATTATCCAATTAAAGAAACAAAACGAAGTCCAACTTAAATTATTTATTTACATATTTAAATCTAGTGTATTATCTAAATTATTTGGCAAAAGAAAATACTGTCTGTCTCTTCTTTCTAGCTTTTCAAGATCAATAAAACTAAAAGCTGGTTCTTTGAGAAGATAAACAAAATTGATAAACCATTAGCCAGACTCATCAAGAAAAAGAGGGAGAGGACTCAAATCAATAAAATTAGAAATGAAAAAGGAGAAGTTACAAAGACACTGCAAATACAAAGCATCCTAAGAGACTACTACAAGCAACTCTATGCCAATAAAATGGACAAACTTGAAGAAATGGACAAATTCTTAGAAAGGTATAACCTTCCAAGACTGAACCAGGAAGAAATAGAAAATATGAACAGACCAATCACAAGTAATGAAATTGAAACTGTGATTAAAAAATCTTCCAAAAAACAGGCGTCCAGGACCAGATGGCTTCACAGGTGAATTCTATCAAACATTTAGAGAAGAGCTAACAACCATCTTTCTCAAACTCTTCCAAACATTGCAGAGGAAGGAACACTCGCAAACTCATTCTATGAGGCTACCATCACCCTGATACCAAAACCAGACAAAGATACTACAAAAAAAGAAAATTACAGACCAATATCACTGATGAATATAGATGCAAAAGTCCTCAACAAAATACTAGCAAACAGAATCCAGCAACACATTAAAAGGATCATACACCATGATCAAGTGGGATTTATGCCAGGAATGCAAGGATTCTTCAATATATGGAAAACAATTAATGTGATAAACCATATTAACAAATTGAAGAAAAAAACCATATGATCATCTCAATAGATGCAGACAAAGCTTTTGGCAAAATTCAACACCGATTTATGATAAAAACTCTACAGAAAGTGGGCATAGAGGGAAGCAACCTCAACATAATAAAGGTCATCTACGACAAACCCACAGCAAACATCATTCTCAGTGCTGAAAAACTGAAAGCATTTCCTCTAAGATCAGGAAGAAGACAAGGATGTCCACTCTCGCCACTATTATTCAACATAGCTTTGGAAGTCCTAGCCACGGCAATCAGAGAAGAAAAAGAAATAAAAGGAATACAAATTGGAAAAGAAGAAGTAGAACTGTCACTGTTTGCAGATGACATGATACTATACACAGAGAATCCTAAAGATGCCACCAGAAAACTATTAGGGCTAATCAATGAATGTGGTAAAGCTGCAGGATACAAAATTAATGCACAGAAATCTCTTGCATTCCTATATACTAATGATGAAAAATATAAAAGAGAAATTAAGGAAACACTGCCATTTACCATTGCAACAAAAAGAATAAAATACCTAGGAAAAAACTTACCTAGGGAGACAAATGACCTGTATGCAGAACACTATAAGACACAGATGAAAGAAATTAAAGATGATACCAACAGATGGAGAGATATACCATGTTCTTGGATTGGAAGAATCAATATTGTGAAAATGACTACACTACCCAAAGCAATCTACAGATTCATGGTAATCCCTACCAAATTACCAATGGCATTTTTCACAGAACTAGAACAAAAAATCTTAAAATTTGTATGGAGACACAAAAGACCCCGAATAGCCAAAGCAGTCTTGAGGGAAAAAAGCGGAGCTGGAGGAATCAGACTCCCTGACTTCAGACTATACTACAAAGCTATAGTAATCAAGACAATATGGTACTGGCACAAAAACAGAAATATAGATCAATGGAACAGGATAGAAAGCCCAGAGATAAACCCACGCGCCAATGGTCAACTAATCTATGACAAAGGAGGCAAGGATATACAATGGAGAAAAGACAGTCTCTTCAATAAATGGTGATGGGAAAACTGGACCGCTACATGTAAAAGAATGAAATTAGAACACTCCCTAACACCATACACAAAAATAAACTCAAAATGGATTAGAGACCTAAATGTAAGACCGGACACTATAAAACTCTTAGAGGAAAACATAGGAAGAGCACTCTTTGACATAAACCACAGCAAGATCTTTTTTAATCCACCTCCTAGAGCAACGGAAATAAAAACAAAAATAAACGGGACCTAATGAAACTTAAAAGCTTTTGCACAGCAAAGGAAACCATAAACAAGACAAAAAGACACCCGTCAGAATGGGAGAAAATATTTGCAAACGAATCAACGGACAAAGGATTAATCTCCAAAATATATAAACAGCTCATGCAGCTCAATATTAAAAAAATAAACAAACCGATCCAAAAATGGGCAGAAGATCTAAATAGACAGTTCTCCAAAGAAGACATACAGATGGCCAAGAAGCACATGAAAAGCTGTTCAACATCACTAATTATTAGAGAAATGCAAATCAAAACTACAGTGAGGTATCACCTCACACCAGTTAGAATGGGCATCATCAGAAAATCTACAAACAACAAATAATGGAGAGGGTGTGGAGAAAAGGGAACCCTCCTGCACTGTTGGTGGGAATGTAAGTTGATACAGCCACTATGGAAAACAGTATGGAGGTTTCTTAAAAAACCAGAAACAGAATTACCATATGCCCCAGCAATCCCACTACTGGGCATATACCCAGAGAAAACCACAATTCAAAAAGACACATGCACCCCAGTGTTCACTGCAGCACTATTTACAATAGCCAGGTCACAGAAGCAACCTAAATGCCCTTCGACAGACGAATGGATAAAGAAGATGTGGTACATATATACAATGGAATATTACTCAGCCATAAAAAGGAACGCAGTTGGGTCATTTGTAGGGATGTGGATGGACCCAGAGACTGTCATACAGAGTGAAGTAAGTCAGAAAGCGAAAACTAAATATCATATATTAACGCATATATGTGGAACCTAGAAAAATGATACAGATGAACCGGTTTGCAGGGCAGAAATTGAGACACAGAAGTAGAGAACAAACGTATTGACACCAAGGGGGGAAAGTGGCGGGGGGTGGGGGTGTGTTGAATTGGGAGATTGGGATTGACAGGTATACACTGATGTGTATAAAATGGATGACAAATTTAAAAAAAACATATCTTTTCAGATACATTTCTATATAATCTGCTAAGAGAAGCAAAATAAAAAATTAAAATTAAGAAAGGTGAAAATTAAGGGATGGGAAAAATCAAACTGACGTTAGTTTTCTCTTCTAATTCATCTCATCTATGTGTCCCTTGTAACTCTCTAGCTTGAAAGCTTGAAATTTAATAAGTCACTAAAATGGAATATCATATTCTTTATTAGCACAGCATATTAGGCCCTCTATGACCTGGCTCCATAAGCTGGTCCTTCCAGTCACAGCTGTCATTACTTTTCTATATATAACTAGCACTCTAGCCAAACTAAACTACTGACCATTCCCTAGCTATATACAGTGACTTTTTTGCCTTTGCACTTTTGAATATGCTATTCTTGTTGCCTGGAATGACCTCTACATCAACTTAGTTTATCAACTCCTGTCTTTCCGTTTTCATCTCGAATACCTCTACACTGCCTATCAAGTAATAAGCACTGTAAATATGTTTAATATAAGGAACAGTACCTGTCTTACTACATTAACCATACACTATCTACTATTATGCTTTTAAATACTGTACCCATCCCTTAAGAGAGGATATGGTATCTGAATTCAACCCAATTAATACATACTGAGTTTCTCTGCACTTGAAGAGCTTATTTCTAGAAACACAGAAATGCGTAAGAAAATCTTAAACTTTGGTGAGGCAAACAGATAACTTCAATATCATGGTATTCAAAAACTTCAATACAAATCATACGAATACAAAAAGTGGGTTAAGAACAGAAGAATATAACCAAGCTGAAAAGAAGAGGGGGGAAGAAATGTGCAAAGTTTTCCTGAGGAGATGACTGCCGAGTCTTTTAAAAACAAGCAGCAATTCTGACTTGATATAACTGAATATTTATTTGATTTTTATTAGCTCATTTATTTCATTAGTTCAAGAATTACCAAACAACTACCATCATAATATAGACAGACACATCACTACCATAAATTTCTTAAGTGCTATAACCAAATGCAAAACAAAGAATCATGGAATACAGTGAAAAAAGCAATTAATTCTGTATCAGGCTTCATAGAGGAAGTAAAATCTAAGCTGAGCCTCAGAAAATAATTAGGATTTCACTAGACATAGAAAAAAGAAACAGACAAGTAGACAAGAAGGCACTCCAGATGTTTTGAAATTGCTCTGAATTTGATGAAGTTAACAGCCAATGACTGTAAATGAAATTCTAGAGAAAGCCAATGTCTAGTTCAACACAAGTGTCACTGGCAAAACCAGAATTAAACTCACTTTACTCACAAAGTTAAGACATCTTCAGTACAGTAAGCCATATATTAATTCTTTCAGAGTTCTAGAATACCAAGGGGGCTATTTCCAGGACATTTTCCTCTTAATTTAATGCAGAGCAAAACTATTACTTAATAAAGTCTCTTTGAACACCTAATAGAATAAACACAGGCATAACATAAGAATATTTATCTTCAGGTACTATTCAAATTCTGTTATTTCTGTTAAAGGCCTAATTTTTCCTTCAATTAACTGGAATTTTCTCTAACCAAACATCATCATAATTTATTGGATGTTTGTTAATTCTGTGGTTTAAAACTATGGTTCTTAAGCTTTTTTGGCTCTGTGCTCCTCTGCTGACCTAATAAACTTCTGCACCCTCTCCCTAGAAGAACTAAAATGTAGGCACCTGCGCATACTCCCACACACACTTTGGCATACTGTATGGAGTAGGGGATGTTTTAGAACTCTAATTAAAAACTTTAAACTTTATAAAGGCTTGAACTCATACTGAACTATAAAAGAGAAACACAAAATTTAAAAATCAACCAAAAGACTATGAGGTCAATTAGTACATTACTCTGCCTGATATAGTGCAGAGCAATGCTATGAGAGCTAACCTTGGATCTCCTTTCATTGCTCCCCAAATGAGAAACACAAAGAATAGCATTATTATCCACAGCTGATATATGATGTAAGATCATACAAATAGGTTTAAATGAATAAAAGCGACGGGAATAGAGTCTTAGGTCTTTAACTTAAGGCTTTTTAAAATTTTGGTACTATTTAACACATTAGCCCTATGTAACAGGGATTACTCATAGAATACTTTAACATAATTCTAAATCAAAATAGAGATTGCTCCGTGTAATAGTCTATGACAAACACATGACTTCCAAGGTCTTTCCATTCTTTAGTAGCATGCCTCCTCACCCCTCCCCCAACACTATCCCTCACTTGTTACCACTTACTTCTTCAAGCTGTATTCCACACGAAGACATGAATATATGAATCTGCTTCTTAATTCTCTCCTGCCTTCCCTTCATTCTATAACCCAAAATACAATGCTAATAAAGGTTGACAAGTATAAAAGCAGTGATTAAAAAAAATACTCCAATGAGAGAAAAAATTTTAATTCTGATGGGAAATCAATCATGAAACAGTGTTACTATATCCTGAAGTATCACTCCTAGAACTTTATTGTACATAAAAATCATCTATGGAGTTTATTAAAAGTGTAGCTTCCTAATCCCCACTCTGAGATTCTGAGTTAACAGATTTAAATATGCTATTCTGGGACCAAGGAATCTGCCTTTAACACAATTCTTACGCTGGTGATCTGGGAAACACCTTTTGAGAGACAAGCCCCAAACGCTTTTGAAAATGACCTGTAGACCTTATAACCACTTAATTCTAAATCAACATTTATAGAAGTCAAACAGCAACAAACCAAGCAGAAAAAGTCCCTGCCCTCATAGATTTTATATTCTAGTGAAAGAGAAGAAAAAGATATATAATTAAATCATATTGTATGTGAGGTTGAAATAAATGCTATGAAAGAAAACAAAGAAGCTTAAGACAGAGGGAAAGCCTTGCAGATAAGGCAGCAACAACAGAAGAAAGGAGGGAACCAGGAAACTAGTTTATCTGTGAGAAGAGAGCCAAATTTAAACCTGCTTTTCCTCAAGCACAAGTATTCAAGAGAGATATAAAATGTTTTCAGGGGCTTCCCGGTGGCACAGTGGTTAAGAATCTGCCTGCCAATGCAGGGGACACGGGTTCAAGCCCTGGCCCAGGAAGATCCCACATGCCGCAGAGAAACTAAGCCCGTGCACCACAACTACTGAGCCTGCGCTCTAGAGCCCGCAAGCCACAACTACTGAGCCCGTGTGCCACAACTACTGAAGCCCGCATGCCCCACAACAAAGGGTAGCCCCCACTCGCCCCTACCAGAGAAAGCCTGCGCACAGCAACGAAGACCCAACGCAGCCAAAAAAAAAAAAATTAAAAAGAAAAAAATGTTTTCAATTTTGTTTACTGTTTATATTCTAATATTTTTATCTTCCAATTTTAGTAATTCGTACGTTAAAAATTGGGCTTGTGGGCTAACATGGAAACAATCTATAACTATTTCTAAGGGAAAATGTTTCTATGTAATAAGTTTTTGAGATGACTTTTCTTCTCAGCACAAAATGAAATGGATTTGTTCTTATTTTTAGAACAAACATGAGAATAGACCCTGAATTCACCAGGAATTGTATATTTAGCAATTATATCCTTTACTGTATCCTTTACTGTATTTGTTAGGCAATCTACTATCGAAATTGAAAAGCAGTTTAAAAACATAAAGCATGAAATGCCATGGGGAAAATCCAGTATTCTACCTGCATGCACATTTTGTAAGAGAGATTTTCTTTCTGATCTCAACTTCAAAAAGCTGAGAATGCACACCATTATCATAAAAGTCAATGTACTAGGCTAGTATAGATTGTAAAACTGGAACAAAACTGTTTACCTTTAAAGCTTTTGCAAACCCAAACTGTAGTTATTATAAACTGGGATGTTACCATTTGAAGAAATGGTATCTAGCAGATGAGATGTATCTGAAAGAGAAATGGGGCTATCTTTTGGAAATAGAAGATCCACAGAACACTTCGTCTGCTAAATAGCAACTCAAACACTTTCTGCATTATATCTTGGCAATGTTTTTTCACTGATTCTAATTTAGAAGGCTTAAACTCCCACAAAAGAGCAATATTAGTAAAGTAGTACTTACAAATTATAGCAAGAGGTAAATAGTTTTACCTTAAACTGGTTTATCTCAATCTGTATTCTCATCTTTTTTTTTATCTTTTAGAGGGATGCCTAGACAGAAATGAAAAGGTCTAAATCCCCAGATGTACTAACATTTGAAGAGATATAAAAGAAACTATCAGAGAGTTATTTTTGTCTGAAGGTACATTCAGATGGCTCTACTCAAAAGCTTTAAATATGAAAGTTTGGGGTGAGTTCTTAGCACTAGCTATTCCAACCCTTTAAAACTGCACTTACAGAATCTGTAGATTTTAAGTTTTGAATGGTATTATAAAAAATAACAACAGTAACACATGGTCATTGTAGAAAAAAAGTAGAAAGTGGAAGGGAAAATTAATCATCCACAGCTGTACCACCCAGTTACAACATTTAACATGACTGTACTGCCTTAAAACTTTGATGATACATATTTTTAACCCAATTCTTATTCAAAGTTATAAATACTAATTGCCTTTAAATAAAATCTTTTATTAACTATAAAAGTAATATGCTTATTATAGAAAATCTAGGACATACAGAAAATTAAAAGAAGAAAATGAAAAATACCCAGGATCTTTCTACTTAGCAATAACCACTATTAATACTTCATTGGTCTTCCTAAGTCTTTTTGCAAAGTGTATATGCTTAATATCCTGACTTTTTTTTTGCGGTACTCGGGCGTCTCACTGTTGTGGCCTCTCCCGTTGCGGAGCGCAGGCTCCGAACGCGCAGGCTCAGCGGCCATGGCTCACGGGCCCAGCCGCTCCGCGGCATGTGGGATCTTCCCGGACCGGAGCACGAACCC
The DNA here is from genome assembly GCF_949987515.2 of Delphinus delphis. Classification (NCBI taxonomy): domain Eukaryota; kingdom Metazoa; phylum Chordata; class Mammalia; order Artiodactyla; family Delphinidae; genus Delphinus; species Delphinus delphis. The sequence continues at coordinate 56,113,448 of NC_082688.1, forward strand.
ATGTCCCCTGCATCGGCAGGCGGACTCTCAACCACTGCGCCACCAGGGAAGCCCGTATCCTGACTTTTAAGCACGATTAATTTTGGAACACTCACGGGTCCCGGGTGGAAGATGATATAACAAAGGGCTTGGTTATATATAATACTACCACTGGGGTTTATTAGTGTTTCCCATTAAAAAAAAAAAAAAAAAGAACAACAACTTCAAGTAATTTAATATATATTTTAAAGATTCATATTATTATGGAAGTTCCTTGGAAATGAAAACAGCTATTATTTGTTCTCTAATCCTGTGGAGAGAGCCTAGAGAGGATTTGAAAACTAAAACACAAATATGAAAAGGACCTAATCTTCTCTCCAAAAACATGATTTCTTTTCCCTGCTCTAATTTTTTTCTTAGAAATAAAAATAAATACAAGGGCACAAATACAATGAGAAACGAACTTTAAGGCAAAACACACTACAATCTATTAGGGCATTTTTACTGTATTAGATCTAAATCATTTCCAAATTATTATTTTCAAATGGAACAAAATCTCCTAAAATACTAAGTCTGTAAGTTTACTATATTCCAACTAACACCTTTTATTTATTCCAGAATAAACTCTTTTCAGCTTCTTTAACTGCCTCTTCTCAATTAAGTATTTCAGTTTTTAATACACATTATACACACTTCAATCATATTTTTCTAATCTTTCCAAATTTAAGATAAGTCAATCCTTACACAAAGTTCTGTCTTTGGTCCCCTTGTTTTTTTTTTTTTTTGCGGTACTCAGGCGTCTCACTGTCGTGGCCTCTCCCGTTGCGGAGCACAGGCTCCGGACGCGCAGAACCAGCGGCCATGGCTCACGGGCCCCGCCGCTCCGCGGCATGTGGGATCTTCCCGGACCGGAGCACGAACCCGCGTCCCCTGCATCGGCAGGCAGACTCTCAACCACTGCGCCACCAGGGAAGCCCGGTCCCCTTGTTTTTTTTTTTACTAGTCTCTGTCCTGGGCAATCTCATTCCCTCCCATTTCTTCAACCATCATCCTTCTGCAGGTTAATTCCTCATTAAACACCTCTAATCTAGCTCTAGTCACTCTGCTGAGCTCCATATTCCGCCTTCTAATAATTCTGAGCTGCACATCTTCAAATGCATGCTCCTCTCACATTCCCTCGGCATCACCATCACCTGGGCTCAAATTTTGGCCCTCATCCTCTCCATCACACCCACATCCAATAGCTTACCATTATACCACTTCTACTTGCTGAATTTACTTCTCTTGTATCCTTATTTATTATTTGTTTCTACTGCTTATTATCTCTTGATGGTATTAACTCCAGGGCCTTTTAATTGGTTTCCTTTCTCCATTCTCTCTCCTTCCATTTCAGCCTTCAAACCTCAAAATACTAGTAAAATCATGTCACTCCCTTAGCTAAAACCCGTGATGAATCTACACTGTCTACATTCTAAATTCCTTAGCAAGCAAACAAGGTCCTCCATAATTAGTCCCAGCTTACCTTTCCAGACTTATCTGCCATGACAGTACCTCATCATCCTACACTCTAACCAACCACTGGGTATAAACTATTCCTCTGGAATACACTGTACTCTCCTGCTTCCATACATGTAATTGTTTACCTACCGCCTTTAAGTAAGGGATAAAGTCATGTCTATCATTGTAACTACAGGGCTTTACATACTACTTATCATAGCATAGGTCAAATAATTGTTTAATGAACTCCTCAACGTCACCTATCAATAGTCTACTCACCTTCCAAAATTATGACCTCTAGAATAAAATCTAATAAAATATTTTTCAATGCCAACTTCCCCACCTCCCCAGAGTAGTTGATCCCTCCTCTGCACTCTCCTAACACTCTATAATAAAGCTTATCACAGTAGTCCTCAGACTATGCACACTTAGAATATACAGCTGATCCTTGAACAACAGGAGTTTTAACTGCGTGAGTCCACTTATACGCGGATCTTTTTCAATAGTAAATACTATAGCACTACAGGATCCTCAGCTGGTTGAATCCGTGGATGCAGAACCCCAGATAGGGAGGAACCAAGTATACAGACAGCCTACGGAGGGCCAAGTTAGACACAGATTTTTGACTGCATCGAAACCAAGATACACCATCAAAAATCCAAAAGTGATTATGTTCTCCCTGTTCGTAGGGAGAAAAACCTTAGGTACTAGATAGAATCTCGTCAATTAAGGGTTTCCTTCCATAATTTGTTTTAAGCCTTTTGTATCCCCTAGCAAAAAATCATACAACTAAATATATCAATATTTCAGGATATTCTGCAAGCAGTCCCATGACTTCCAGGTGTTCTGACAATGGAACAAGTTTGAAAATCAGTTTTAACACATTTTACATTTTACCATAACTGTGTATGTACCCTTTTTTAAACTTCTTGGGCCAGGAATTGTCCCTTAAGTCATAGAACAAAGCAGGTGCTCAATAAATGTCTTGTTAGTTGAAATCCTTCATCCTTTCATCACTGCACTTAAACATTTTCTGAACCTTCTTAAATAGCACTTTTTGCTTTTTGAAGAATGGCAACTATAATAAATAGAACTACGTGGAGTATCAAGCTCTAACATTCTATAGTTCTGCACAAGAAGCAAATCCAGATTCTATTACCAAAGGGCCCCAATTTTTAGATTTACATTAAAAAGACAGAATTACAGAATCCAGTGGGGATGGGGGAGTTGGACTACTAGGGAGTAAGAAGCACCTTGTTAAAATTCCCAATTACTTTCTGGATTTTGATCTTAATTGAGAATAAACACGTCAACAAATTTCAAATTTAACTGAAAAGGAGATTAAAATCAGTGTACAAAATCCATTTATATTTCAATTACTGCTTGTACTTGGAAACCTCTATTTTTAAATTTTTGAGGCTTCATGATGATGCTTTTGTACGCTCATGCCCAACTAAAAAGCAATTACAAAACTAAATAATCTTTAGCTGTATTTTAAGAAAGCCTTTTTTTTTAACAGCCCATTACATGTACCACTTTTTAACAACTTAATTCAGAAATCAACTATAATTTTAACAAGGATATATAATATTCAAGCTTATTTTCACCAAAATATTATTTTAAATGGCCAAAATTAAAATTTCAAGTTCAGCACTGCTGGCGTCACTGGCACATTGATGCCTCTTCTATAACTACAAGCTTTTAAAACTACATAGCAATATTCTTAAAGCTTTCAAAAATATTTTAAAATTTAAAAGCTTTCAAAAATATAATTTAAAATTCAGAAGAGGCAAAAATTCTTATTAGACATAACTTCCCAACCATTAAGTATTTTCTATTCATTTCCACTTAGTAGCTGATTTTCTCCCTATTTCTAATGCTAATTGTTATTTCTCTCAGTTGCCCCAAATACATGAATGAGATCCCTTCTAAAATACAACTCTGAGACGAAGTATGCTAAGTCTTAGTCCTAGTTCTATCACAAATATTATATATAAAACATATTGCTATATATTACTTATATTAAATATGATAAAATTATAAATCTTTTATAGATCATACACATGTAGTCCTATTATAACACCACAAAAAGCAGACCAAAAAATTTAGAAATTTTAACAGGATAAAACAAAAATAGAATATACTAAAGCTGTGATATTTTCTTCCCTCTCCCCAGCTGGTCATCCTGCATACCTCCTAGAGAGCAGACACTACCCTGGAGAGACCATACTGTAGCCAGACGAAGTACCTGTAGTACCCAGAAACACTATGCTGTTCCATGCCTTGCATTCACTGTAGTTCAGCATTCTGGAATGCCCCTCTCAAACCCTCCAAAAAAAATCCAGAAGCAATCTTCAACTTCTTTAAGAATCAGTTCAAGTATAAACGTCTCTATACCTTTTAACTCCATTATAGAATCATCATCTTTTGAAAAGCATCTGTTTCCCTACTCAACTATACACCACTGAAGAGTAGGGAACTTCTCTTTTGATATCAGGGCTCTGAATGTCTAGCTCTGGCAGATACATATTTGTACAATCAACACTCTCATAGCACAGATGAAGAAACTGAGATTTAAGTTATACAAGGTGCTCAAGGTACTAATGTCATTGGGTTGCTCTGTAATGATAATGTGGCACCCTCTATATCTAATGTATGTGATTTCTTGCTCACTAAAAGGCTCAGTAGTGTATGGAGCAGCTGTAAAATTCTTACAGTAAATTTCAAAATAAGGGTTAATTCAATATCTTACAAACATATACTAGAAGACAAAAGAGAACAAATGATAATATCTAAGTGACTGTTTTTCATTACTAAAATACCATATACCACTTATTTATAAATAAGGTATCTGAGTCACCTATTTGCTGAAAATCATACTCATGTGCCCAGTCTATAGAATATTGTTCTGGAGCATCTATATTTACTAATTGCATACAAAACAGTTATAACCTATGGGTTTCTGAAAGTTGTGCCCACTCAAAGCATTTATTTAGTAATGACTCAGACTGTAGGCTAGCACAGAAAAAGAAATGATTTTCTAGCATCTACAAGTGTGGTTTGTCAAATCTATTATTTACAAAATGTTTGTATACATCAAATACCAAAAAATTGAGGAAGTCAAATTTTTAATTATCTCTTTGAGACCATCACATTACTTTTTGCTACTAAACTGCAAGAATTTTCTCTCTCTTGGACTAAGAACATCAGAAATACATTATTATGTTTATAAACAAAAGAATGTTTTAAGTTCTAAGTATGGATTCTATTAGATCATATGGGAATACAGTATTCTGAACATTAGTCACTAGGAATGATTCAAAGCATTCAGAAATTTACCTTTATGTGAAGAGAAACAGTCTCCCTGCTCTTTTGCAGGGCTTAAGAAACACTATATACAAAATGTTTCTGAAAACACCTGTAATTTATTCAAACCTATAAGCAACTTCTTAGCACTTTGATGCAGCCATTCTCCAGCCTCATTCTAAACACCCCTTTCCAGTCTGTAAAACTAGATGCTTGGACTAGAACTCTATGGTTTCTTCCAGGTCTAAAATCTTGTGACATCAATTTGGAAGATATTTTACTACTTAAAAATAATGACGTGTGAAAGGACTGTTTCTTATGTGAGTCATAACTATAAAACACTGTGGAGACAAGGGTAACGAACACACTACATAAATATAATGTCGCTAAATAAAATATTAAAAGTAATATACAAGACAAACTTGGGAATTATTCTATTACCAAATAATCCTACATTATGAATGGATTCAAGAAGAGGCTCCTTAGTTTAAATACAGCTGCCCTAATGAGTCAAGCGCTATGTTAACCATTGTTTTCAGTGAAAGAAGTCACTGATAGTCTCGAAAACAGCATATGGGAAGCCAGTGACAGATTAGATTATTTTAAAATTACAGTTATAATCAAGGACCAAAAAATTAACACAACTTTTCAGGAGCTATTAGATAAAAGCACTAGTACACTTCTCAGTTTCAGATATGAAAATATTCATCTTATTCAGCTACCACTACTAGTATTATAATGATTAAAACTTATCTTGGGCTAACTATATGGGACTGGCACTTTCGACTTTACATTTATTAATGCATTTAATCCTACAGCAACCTATTAATTAGGTACTGTCATTATGCCCATTTTACAGATGAAGAAACTGAGGCCAAAAAGGTAAAGTGACTTGTTCAAGTTCACTTCCACTAGTAAAGAGTCAAACAACTGGTTCACTTCAACCACGATTTCCAACAACATTCAATTATTTTTCTATTCCTGAAGAATTTCCCATAGAGAAATTAATTTGGCTCATTATCAATTACAGAATTATAAATTAATACGTGTATTTTAGTAGCCTCCTGTGCTATATTATTTCCTCTTAAGAAAGAAAAATAATTGACTCTGGATATATGGGTGGAGTATACCAAGAGCATCGTGCCATCTGAACTGCCTGTGACTTTTGGTAGAATAGATACCAATACCGAAATGTATTAAAAATTTTGTGTTGATGCAAAAATTCAGTCTGCTCAGATGAAGCTGAGAAAAAAGACCAGGAGTACGCCACAGTAATTGTTAACCATTTAATTACACGCTATAAAATCTCCGATGGCCGACTTGAGCAGTAAAGTTATTATTTTAACAGTCTGAAATCACCCTTTTACACGAGCCAGAATTAATTTTCTAACGGTATTTCATTCCAAAAACGTTTAAATTTTTCTTGCCAAAACTGTCTAAAAGTTGCAGGTCCAACTTCCATCCCACTTAAACTTTTCCTCTCCCTCCCTACTCCTGTAATTCTTCCTACGGGCACCATTTCACTTTACTTCTAAAAACTTTACCTGCTCTTCGGCACTCGGGACTCGGCTTCCGTCTCAGATTCTTCACGTCTGGGCGTAGGGTTCTCTCAGCCCACACCCACCACACCCCTGCGGGCCCCCGCCCAGCGCTGCTCCTCCTCCCGGGGTTCTCCAGCACCGACTCAGCACCTATCAGCGACGCCCCCCGGCCCCTGGCCCAACCCATCCTCGGACACGTGCGAGGGTGTGTTTGTGTCAGCCCGTCAGTCCCGCCAGGGACGGGGCTCACTCACCGAGACAGAAGCGCCAACTTCTGCTCCAGCATCATCTCCAGCTTCTGGCCCTGTTTGGAGATCCAGTGGTCCACTCCATGCAGGCGGTAGCACGTCTCCAGCATCAACCTGAAGTCCGCCACGAACTCGGTGATGCCCCCGTATTGGCCGCTGGCGAACTTCTCCTCCATCTTCAGCAGACACATGCCCTTCCCGGGCTGCTGCCGGAGGGCGCGACTGCCCCGGCCCCCGCTGCGCGGCCCCTCGGCCGCCTCCTCCTCCCCAGTGGCAACGCCCCCCAAGGGCTGCAGGAAGGGGGAGGTGAGGCCTCGGTGCTTCTCCTGCAGAAACTCGCCCAGGATGCGGTAACCCTGCTGCAGCTCGTAGGTCAGCTCCTGCTCCTTGCAGACACCGCCCCCGACCACCATCGCCTCCTCCTCCTCCTGGTCGTCCGCGTCCTCCCTCGAAGAGGCACTCCTTCCTCGGGCCGGCCCTGAGGCCGGGGCCGCCGCTGCCACCAACTCGTCGTCGTCGTCCTCTTCCTCGGCCGCCGGTGGCGGCCGCTCCTCCTCCCCGGCCGGCTCCATCTCCCCCGGCGTCCCGGGCACGCTCATGCCCCCGGCAGGCCCAGCTTGGGCGGTGTGGAGCGGACGCTCGAGGCGCCGGGGCAAGCGTGAGCGCGGGCCGCTTCCTCAGGGCTCGGCTGCGCCGCGCAGCCCCAGCCGCATCGGGCCTCGCTCTCCTCTGCCGCCGGCTCGGCTCGGTGCGCGCGGGGGTCTCGAGCTCGCCGCCAGCGGGGCGGGGTTACATGGCGCGCGGAGGAGGGGGGAGAGAAGAGGAGAGCCTAGGTGCCCTCCTCTCCCCTCCCCCCGGCGGCGGCGCGCGCGCGGCCCTTGCCTGCCTCACCCCTCCGCGCCCCGCCCGGCTACTCTTCACCCGCCAGGCCCGGCTTGGCCTCCGCGGCCTCGGCGCCCCACCCCCTCCCGGGCCGGCTTGAGGGCTGGGAGGGGGCGAGGGGGAAGGGGGGGTTTCCTCTAGCCTCCCCGGAGGGGGCCGAAGCACAGGGCAGCCGCGGCTCGGGCTCCTCCTCCTCTCCCTCACACCCCCTCCCGCCCCTCTCTACCTGCGGGGGACCCGGGCAGGAGGAGGTGGCGCGCGGACGGGGCCCGGCGACAACTGTCAGTTAGAAGCCCTGCTGGGCGGGGGGAAGAGAAGGGGGAGGGCACTCAGGCCCCCCCCCTCCAGGTTGGGGCGAGCTGTGGAAAGACGCAAAGAAAGAGGCACCGTCGCCGTCCACGGTGAGCATGCGTAGTACAACACCACCAGCCCGACTTCACGTCCCGCCCCGCTAAGCGATAGCAAGGACTTAGTCTCAGCTTCAGGCCCTGAGGCCTGGTAGGTTGCACAGACCAATGATGTCATCAGCTTGTAGACGACTGTAAGGGGCGGAGTGAAGAGGGAAGCAAGGCGCCTGCGCAGCTTTGCTTGCCACCTCCTGAGAGGGAGGCCGAAAGGGTTTTTAAATCAGGTGCTGCAAGAGGATATTTCTTTTGTGAGACCCCTATTAGCGCTAAAAGCTAAAATTAATCCTGAAGGAGCTTGCTAGATAACCTTCGTCGATGGAAAGTGAATTGTAAGAAGGCATAAAATGTAAATCCTATCCTTTTGTAAAAAACTTCTCTTTGCACACTCCCTCCCCCTGTGACTGCCGGTTTTTCAATATAAAACTAGAATTTTGAGAAGTCTAGAAAGGAGGTTGAAGGACTCGACCAACTGAAACATGTTCACATGGAAAAGGAAAGGAGATGATTTGTGGAACTTGAATTTCTCAAACTCCTGTTCCCAGGTCTTAACATCAATTCCTGTTTTGGAAATTAATCCCATGTTTTCCGTTAGTGAAAAACATTTCCACCCTCTCGATTTTTGACATCTGCTAAGAGTAAAGGAAGGGAATGGGACCTCATTTTTAAAAATCCTTGGGACTGAAAACAGTCTTCAGATATTTCAAATCTAAGCTGTGCAGCATGACCTTACAATCTCACTACACATTTTAAAATTACTGTCTAGGGAATGTCTAAAAAGTGAACTTATCATTCCATTAGTTGTCATATTGCTTAAAGTGAGGAGAAAGGAACTAATGGGTCCTTAAAGCAGTTATTACTATCTTCTCACGTTCTATTTTAAAGGTGCACATATTACTTTTTCTCCTTACACAGAACTCTCTTGCTTTAAACCTGGAATTACTTGAATACAAAAATCAAAATTTTAGAAAGCAAGTGGGGACTTCCCTGGCGGTCCAGTGGTTAAGACTCCGCACTTCCGCTGCAGTGGGGGTGGGTGGTGGCGTGGGTTCATCCCCGGTCGAGAAACTGAGATTCCCACATGCCACGCGGCGAAGGCCAAAAAAAAAGGGAAAGCTGTATAATGAAATGATTGGGATATACTGACTATTATGATTGTTTACTTCCCATTAATATGGACTTTTAAAGCACTGATAAAATTCAAACTTAAAAGCTTTTTTTGGTCCAGTTAAGTTAGACAGCAGCCTTAGGTAAAACAGTTAAGTGGGAACACTTTTGAGGTTTTAGGGTATTGACACTACCACCGCCAACAAGCACACCCATCATCTAGTTTTCACGGTCTCCTCTCACCTCATCAGACATTTGTGGTGTATTAGGCATTTACAGCATTCTCTCTCCATAGAGCCCACAGATGTACCTCAGCTCAGGAACAAAGGCAGAGACCAGTCTGACTTCAGGGACTGACAGCCAAAACTGTCTGACTGAACGTCCCTCATTTCCTTTGACAAAGCCCAAGAATCTGCACCCATCTCACCCCAGCAAATATCACCTCTTTCTCTTTAGCCACCAACCCTATTTCACGACTCTCGGATAATATTAGCTTGCATTTATCAAACACTGTGCCACTAAGCACTCTATATTCGTTACCTCCTTTAATTCTCACAATCCTATGAGCTACGTATTATGGCCATTTCACAGATGGAGAATTGTTTAGGTTAAAAAAGTAGTTTGCCAAAATTCAAATCTAGGTCTGTCATACTTCAAAATTCTCCAGGTGCCTAATTCCAAGTCATATGGTAGATTTTCCAGTTCCTCATGTACCAGAGTGTAGGGAATTGCTAGAAATGTTTACCAAGGGCTTCTTAATTAAGGGATACTAATTAAGATAAAGAGGTGCAGGTGAGTAGAAGAAACCTCAGCTATAGGTCATGGAGAGGCCAAATTGACTGAGATCTTAGCTAGTATGAAAATAGAATCAGGTGCTTGAACTTTTAGAATATAGATAAGTAAGAAGAAAAACTGCCTTTCCATCCCACCATCCAGAGAAAACCTCTATTACAGTAATATCAATACTTTGTAGTGGGGTTTTTCTATTTATTCATCTATACTTTAAAATTTTATTTTAAATAAACTTAAAATTGTGACTATACTGTACCTAATGTCCTTTTCTTTTTTCTCTCATTAACAATAAATAATTGTAGGGAATGTACAAGAATTGCATATCTAAAATCTCAACTTCATATCTGTCCACAATGGCCTAGATGGCCTGCTCATGAACTTGTAGGAGGTGAAACAGAGATTCTAATGTAAAAGGAATTCCAAACCATAAAAAAGAACACAGCAGAAGTAAAAACACCAACAGCAATAACAGCTACCATTTATTAAGCACTTACTAAGTCTTAAATATTTACTAAATATGTTACATAGACAGTACTCATAATAGCCCCAGGAAATCCTGACAGATGTATTTGTTCTTAAATTTTGGATTAATAACTTGCTGAGTAGAAAGGTTTTTTTCTACCCTACAAAAAGCCTGACATTAAAGACCAACATTGCAATTAATATAATTAACCCTAGATTTACAGAACTGTTTTCTTACAATGTATACCTACTGCTAAATAACTTCTCAAAGCTGTTTTCTTTTTCTCGTTTAAAGATTAAATTAATTTTGCTTCCCTTTCATGATCACAATAGAATTCTCTTTAATGCTACTATATAATCTATTAAGAACTTCTCCAAAATAGAAATCTATTTAAGCCCCACTTTGAATCAGGGCTTCTCTTCTTGTTGAACTGCTTTGCAGGAAAAAATGGCATACATACACAATGCAATATTCTGCTCAAATACATAACACTGAATATTATTTACTATTTGTCAAACACTGTGTTACAGTATGTTACATGCTACCAATGTTAGATGTACCAGGATGCGCTTTTCAGTAACCATGGTCCTTAGAGTCCTGGATAACTTGAAAAAAAAGAGACTGGTCTAAGACTTCAAAGTTTTAACTCTCAGCTGGACACTTTGGGAACTAGAATATGGATATATCTCAGTCTCAGGAGGACATTATTAAAACGTTCATATGTATTATGGAGAAAACTTCCCACATCCATTGTAATATCTCAAATCTCTGTTCCAATTTCAGCATCCTCCCATTACTATGATAACTAGGAGTATTATCAAGGAGGAATAAGCCTGCCACTATATTCTTCACCCACAATTCCAAAGATGTTTGTCCTGGAAGTTCTCCTATCCCATCTTTGTGAGCTCTTAGCATCTTGTGGTAGGCAGCATGACATCTTGACACCAAGTATACTGCTTGCCCAGCATCAATAATTCAGACAAATAGCAACAATTTATATACTTCACATCAACTACAGGAAAGGTGACAAACATTTTAAGACAACAGAAGCACAGGTTATCACCAAGGTCTGTGTTTAAGAGATAAAACATGCAAGGTAAACAGAGGCTATAACACTGACTAATCCTGGAGAAACATGGGGAAGGCATATAAACTGCTTAGCAGGAAGAGAACAGTTCTCTCAATCATAATGGAATCCACGCACAAAACTTGTTCAGAGTTACTTTTATGGTGGATGATATTCAAGTAATATTAAGGTGCTTCAGGCAAAATTTAGCAACTCCTGTAAGGCTTCCTGCTGCTCATCATCAAGCTGGGAAATGCATTCCAACCATAATTCTTCAGAAGTCTGTACCTGACGCACGACATTAGCTAGGCGTTTGGCACAAGGATCTTCATAGTTAATAGTCTCATTCATTTTTCCTTCTGCAATTACACTGATTATTTTTGGAAGATTGGAATTATTTGGACCAAGTACAACTGGGTGGTTACTTTCAATTAAGTCACAGAGAAAACTCAAAGTCTGAATAGCTTCCTCTTTATCCTCATGCAATGGAAGCCATGACAACCAGTGTGGAAGAACTTCATCTACATTTACACAGTTAGGCTTAAACCTCAAAATCTTGCCTACTGCTGAGATACAGTTCTCTGTAGCAATGACATTTTTTTTGGTTTTGGAATTTGCACACTTAATAACTTTTACCAGCAGCGGAACAGCTTCTGAACATAAAGAACGATAATCATCTCCACCAAACTGTGCCATAACACCCAGGCCATAAGCAGCCGCTTGCCTGACTTCAGGGTTGTTGTCTCGCATATTTAGTAGCATCGGCCACCGAAAATATTCTACATATTTAAATGAGGTTGGACTACAGTGTTCTATGATATCATCAAATATGCACAATCCCCACTGTCTGTCTGGCCATGGCCTATTAGAACAAATTAGATTTACAATTAATGGAAGCAGCTGTTCAAACCACGGTAAAATCTTTTCCTTGTAAGTACTAAATAATGAGTGCAAAATATCTGATACTTTGGTCAGAATATAAACATCACATTCATCCTCATCTTGCAGAGACATTTCAACCTGTTGGTCATAGTTTTCTTCCTGTCTTTTAACCTGTCTCAGTTCTTGGTTTTTAAAGTGCCCTTCAAGTTTTGCTTTCAGTATTTCTCCCAGTTCTTCCAACTGTTCATCATTGAGGCACCCATCTCCCATTACTTCAATGGACTTTGCAAAAGAATTCATTATTTCTGAGAGTACATCTGTATCAGGTTCGGTCCCAATAGCCTTGATTAAAGGATCACATATGAAATGCCACATCTGTGCAAGATACTCTGGGCCATGAATTCTTGCACATTCCAGGAGAAAAGGCATGGACTCTGCTGCTGCCACTCGAACATTGTCATGGAAATAAAATTTCAGTAAAGGAACCATCAGTTTTACAACTTGTTCTGTGTATTCCACGAATCCTTCCCTTAACTCCTTAGCATAATAAACCAACATCTGGCAAGCAGTTGCTTTTGCTTCAAGCCCTGAAGTCTTAATTCCAAAACTCTGCTGGTCTCCAAGATTTACAAATTGCCATCCATCATCATCACTCATATTCTCCACATCTTGTGTGTCTAAGAGAGCAACGTCAGGTTTAGCTGAAGCAGTCTTAATAAGAGGCTCAATAACCAGTGGAAGGTACTGTTGAAAATCATTTCCAAGAATTTTACACATTCTGGCCCACGCTGAAATGATGTAAGAGGTCTGAGGGTCATCATCTTCCATATTATTTAAGTCTGATTGTGTTTTTAACAACAGTTGCATCACATTTGATGCATCTTGCATAAATTTTTCCTTCCCAACAGCAAGACCAACATGGCTAATGCATTCAATAGTTTTTCCTTTCAGAAGTTTGAGTTCCTTTTGAACAGCAAGCTCAACAATCTGCTTTAGTGAGGGCATAAATATATCATAGTATGGAACAAATTTTTCTTCTATTGTATCTGCAACTGAGGCAATGGCTGTCACAAGCTGTTCCAAGGCCAACTTAGTTCCATTGCGAATCAACTCTTGAAGTTTAATCACCAAGATGGAATGTAGATTTCTCACCATACTATCCAAATATAGAACTAGCAATGATTTGGGGCAGTCTTCAATAAAAATAATAAGCGCAGAAGCTGCATGTGACTGCACACGCTGATTACCTTGATTTTCCATGGTACGCAACAGAGCTGCAATCACCGTTTCATGGAATTTCTTTTGGAAGTTAGGTGCAAAATCTGTAGCCATCTGTCCAAGTGTAGTACAGGCTGCAGCCCTCACCCTTGGATGAGGATCCTGAAGAAAAAGCAAAACAGAGTTAACTGTTTCGTCTAGAATTGATTCCATTTGCTGATGGCATCCTTCTCCAATAGCAGATAAGGCCATTAATCCAGCATGTCGATATTTCCAGTCAGGGCTCTGAAGCATCTGCATGATATGCTCCTTAGTCATTGGTAAAACAAGTTTTCCACCGAGCCCACAAGCCAGTCTGTCTAGTGCACTCTCAGCAGCAACTGCATTGCTGTCAAAATCATCTTCTTCCATTTCATCAGCATTTACCCAGTCCTCATCATCTTGTAGATCGACCATCATTGCCAATATATGAGGAACTGCCTGTGCAATAATATTTGTATGTTTTTTCAACATTGGGGTTGCAGTTTCAGACAAGGTCACTATTACTTCAAGAGCCAGCTGGCGTTGCAGATTACTAAGTCTAGAGTCTCCACATAACTTTAGACTCAATTGCAGAGTATCTTCTAAATAAGGACCCAAATATTTAGGTACAGTATCTGCAATCTCAACAAGGGATTCTAGCACTGAATCATCATCCTGGTAGCATGAATCATTCACAGCCTGTAAGATTCCAGGAAGCAAGTCTGCAAAGTCTTTGAAAAGAGCAATATTATTCTCATTAGCAAGTACAAATGCAGCTGCAGCTCTAGCAGATAATGTCCTGATTGCTGGATGTTCTTGATCTTGAATACACTGGTCCAACAACCGTTTGATGATATCCAAATCGTGCCGATCTTGGGTCCCAAAAATCCCAGGAAAGTGCCAGAAAACGTGAAGTGCAACTTCCCACAGAACCACATTTTTAGAGTAGATTGAATCAACAAGGAACTTCAGACCTTCGGGCCAGTGGTTAGTGCCATCCTCATCTATCAAATTCCTGGCCAGCACTGCAAAAATATCACAAAGTTTTTTCCTCATACTAGCATGGGTTTCTAACTTAACAGCCAGTATCAGTTCAATCTTGACGTCCCTCTGAACATCAGAAGGCAGATTTGGATAGACTTCCTCAAACCCAGAGGACAAAAGCCGTCGTAGCAGGGCGGCAGCCATTTGTCTCACCTCATAACCTGCTCTTCTATTTCTGACGGCATCTAAGAGGAATGTAGTCTTACACAGACCTGGGATATTTTCATAGATTTCCTCTGCTTGTCTCCGCACCATACAGCTTGGATTGATGAGGTTCTTCAGAAGCTGGTAAAACTCTTGCTTTCCCGACACGGTCGCCGGTACTCCGGCAGACCCGCACGCCGCCATCGCGTTCTGTCAAAGCGACCGCGACGGAGCAGGAGGGCGGGGGTCTGCGGCTCGAAGCAGTGACGTCAACGAGGCGTCGGCGGGGATGGGCGGGAGCGCTCCTTCCTCCCCTGCCTGGCCCTCGGTCTGGGCTCTGGGAAGGTGGGAGCGAGGGTCGCTCTCCAACAGTTTTCCAATCAGATGAAAATGTACCTACCGAGGAGAAAGAAAATGAAAGAAAAGTATGATATTGATTGTATTAGAATGGGATTATGGATGATTTTTTTTCGCCTTTTCTTTATTTCTAAACTATCTCTATTGTTACACTGATAATTTTAAAACAGAGAGTACTCCTTGAAAAGCCGCTAAGTGAAAGAAGACGATCACAAAAGGCCACATGTATGATTCCCTTTATATGAAAGGGCTTAAATAGGAAAATCCATACAGAAAATAGATTAGTGTTTGGCAATGGCTAAGGGGAAGGGAGATAGAGAATGACGGCTGTCAGGGGGGTTCTTTCTGGGTGATGAAAATATTGTAGAATTGATTGTGGTGATAGTTGCACAACTCTGTGATTATACTCAAAACTATTGAATTGTACAATTTAGATTGGTGAATTCTATGGCATGTGAATAATACCTCAATAAAGCTGTTCATCAAATAAGTACAATAAAAGATAAAGACAATGATTACTACCCCACTATTAGGTGTGCAGACTCAGGTGTGTGTCGGAATCACTTGGCCTGTGGATTATAATAAAGAATGAGAAAGACAACTGAGTAAAGTATGATGAAAAGTGACCTGGGCTAGTAATCAGGAGACTAGAATTCTGGTCTTGTCTCTAAACTGATTTTGTATCCCTGGTCACGTCACTCAAGATTTTCTTTGCAAACTGTAAAATGCCTTTACAGTTTTTCTTTTAGTAGGAAGCTGCTGAGATTATTCTAAGAAATAAATGCCCCTGAGGCTAAATATTGTTTCTTTAATTCAAGCAAGTGTGTCAATCAAAAACAATGATCATTCCTCTAACAATGATTAGATCTTACTTTTGTATTGGCACCTTGCCATTCTGTCATTTTGACCATTATACAGGTTTGCAAGGTTGGTAAGATAGGTATAATACTAATTTTAGATGAGAAATGGAAACTCAGGGCTGACTTTTGATGGATGGATTTTTATTAACTATTTGAAGAAATAGAAGAAGTTTCTAAGTAAAGGGAAGAGCTGTGTTCAAATGCAGAAAGGTCTGAGAGCCTAGTGTGATGAGTTCTGTCAGTACTTTTTGCTGGAGCATTGGGTATGGGACTTAAGGGTCTTGGGGATGACATAGGAGGCAGTAAAGAAGAAGACAAGAGTTATATAGAGGCCAGATCATGAAGAGTCTTATATTCCATGTTAAGAGATTTGGCTTTTTTTTTCCCCCAAAGGTAAAGAGGAGCCTTTTAAGGATTTTACTCAAGGCTGTGAAATAATCCATTTTAAGAAAGATTACTTTGATGGCAATGCAAAAACTGAAGTGTGAAGACTGGAGGCATTTAGGAGGACAATAACCTAGTTCAATTACACTGAAAGTCTAAATCACAGCAGTGGTGGAGGGAAAGAAAAGAGGGGAAGGATTGCAGGTCTTAAGAAGTCATATCAATAGCAACATAGAGGGGAAGGAGAAGCCTAGGAAATCTCCCCAATGGCCTGGGCATCTTGTTGGAGGTGCTGCAATTTACCTATTTCTTTACCTACACATGTATAAAGAACAGAATTAATGCAGACCAAAAGACTGCTAACTCTTTCTGGAGGAAAAAGAGGCTTCCCTAAGAAGGTGAGTCCCCAAATCCTTTTTGTTCTCTAGTTGCTCCCACTCTATGGTGATGGTCATTGTTACAACAGTAAGAGTTAAACTGAATCCATTTTAGGAAAAATATTTATGTTCTTTTATTTTAGAAAAACATACACAGATTTAAAATCTTAAGGTACTTCCTCTCTAGCTTGCATTTAACTTTTGCATTGTTATTTCCCTCCCCCCCCCCCCCCCCCCACCAAGAAGCACACATAATAACCAAGATTTCAAGACTGGACTTGAAGACTTGGTTAGAGTTGAACAACTTTATGAAAATTTGTAATTAAAATTGGCTTTTAAAATACTTTGCACTGTTGAGAGGCCATTTAAGAATGTTTCCATAAGGTGACTCAACAGCAGACAATTCGAGTGTTTATTAGCAGCTTACTAAGTGAAGAAAGTGCAAAATAAGTTGCAAATTTCTTCCAAGATCTGAGAGATTTAGAGTCAAATGAGGGGGGTAGAATTAAATTGGACATAGGGGGTAGAATTAAATTGGACATACTTGACATTTTTTCAAGAATAATCCAGAATAAATAAAAATACAGAAAACAAAAAATACTACTATGAAGGCTCCTACCGATCTAATATGGAACAATATGAATATCAAAAAGAATAACGCCTTCGATGGATTAAAAAAACTTTAAATATATCAACAAAAGTTCTGAGTTTCTAATACTAACAAAAGCCACCAATGCATTGATCATCTTTGGAGGATGCTAAGTCACCAACTGAAAATTGATAAAGAGGAATAATCAAGATTTTTCCTGCCTTTTCTGTACAAACTGTATTTCAGGATAACCAAATAGTTATCCACTTCTTCTTGATAGAATTCCAGATAAAAGGAGCACAAAAATGCTAAAATCAGAAAATTGCTGTGTTGTAACCCCAAATGAAATAATGAATGTAGGTAACAGTAACCAATGGATGCTAAAACCATTAAATGAAACATTGATTGGGAACTTACTAATAGAGGGATAAGGATGAAACCACCTAAAGTTCCTGATTAATCTTAATATTCTTAAAAGTGGGATAAACCAGAAGTGTCATTTACATGTTGTCTTTCGGCTTCACATTCATACTTTCTCTAATTTGTTCTCTGATTCTGAGGTTAGGCTCTGGAAACAAAATTTCTCCTTTTTCAGCTGGGTCCCTGATAATTTCCACCAATAGGAGCTGCTAGATATTGGAGGATAGAAAAGGGACAGAAAAGAGATTGATCCTTCTTGTTTTTCCTTTTCTTGTCTGGATTGCCCTAGCAGTGGCCCTTCCTCCTGGTGACATCAATTTCCTCCCTCTTGCAGCCCAATCTCTTCTCTCTGCAGATATACCCACAGTAGCCTGGGGGCACTCCTTCCTCAGAGGTTTCAGCCATAGCTCTGAACTCAAAGATACCAGTTCTGTTTTGTTCCTTCAGCTTTAGGGATGGTAGCAGTTCCTTCAGTTACCATCTTTTGATTACCTCAGTGCTATTTATTCACTCCTTCAGGTCTCTCACACCTGTGTGACCAATCTCTTAAATCTCCTCTTGAAGTACTTAGTGTGGTTTCTATTTTCCCACCTGGAACTTGACTCATTCATATACCAGGCATTATGTGATGCAAAAACTGCAAAGTATTTTTATCTTAAATCAGGTTTATTAAGGTATAACTCATGTGCAATAAAATTCACCAATTATAAGTGTTTAATTAGGTAAGTTTTGACAGTCAAGTAACCATGACCACAATCATATATAGAATATTTTCATTACCCCAAAAAGTTCCTTTGGGTCCCTCAGTAGACAATCTCCTTTCCGCACCCCTGGCTCTAAGCAACTACTAATCCGATTTCTGTTGCTATAGCTTTGTCTCTTCTAGAATTTCATATAAATGGAATTATTCAGTATGAAGCTTTTTGTGTCTGGCTGCTTTTACTTTGTACAATGCTTCTGACATTTGTCCACTCTGTTGCATGTTTGTTCCTTTTTATTCCATCATATGAATACACCACAATTTGCTTATGCATTCACCAATCGACAGACATTTGGGTTGTTCCCAGCTTTAGGCTATTATGAATAAAGCTCTTATGAATATATGAGTACAAGTTTTTGTGGGAAAATATGTTTTCATGTCTCTCGACAAATACTAGGAGTGAAATGACTTGGTCAAATAGTAAGTGTACGTTTATAAGAAACTGTCAAATGCTTTCCAAAGTGGATGTACTATTTTGCATTCTGACTGAAATATATGAAAGTGCCATTAGCTCCACATCCTTGTCAGCATGTGGGATTATCTGTCTTTTAAGTTTTAGTCATTCCAGTGAGCATGTCTTGGTATCTGATTGTGATTTTAGTTTGCATTTCTCTAAATACTAACAGTGTGGATTATCTTTTCATGTGTTTATTTGCCATTTGTGTATCTTCTTTGGTGAGGTCTTTGTTCAAATCTTTTGCCCATTTTTCAAAAAATCTAATTTTTTTGTCCTCTTGCTATTGAGTTTCAAAAGTTCTTTAAATATTCTGGATACTAGTCCCTTATCAGATGTATGCTTTCAAATATTTTCTCCTTTTCTTTTTCTTAACCATGCTTTTTAAAAATCAAAAGTTATTAATTTTGTTGAAGTTCAATTTATCATTTAAAAATTTTTAAGGTTTCTGCTTTTTATGTCCTATTTAAGAAATCTTTAACCAACTCAGGTTCACAGAGATTTCCTCTAATGTTTTCTTCTATAAGTTTTATAGTTTTAAGCTTAAAGATTTTACATTTAGATCTAGGATCTATTTCAAGTTGATTTTTGTATATGGTATGAGGCATGGGCAGAAGTTCATTTCTTTTTGCATATGAGTTTATAGTTGTTCCACTTTTATCCCACTGATTTGCCATCTTTGTTGAATATTAATTGACCATATACATGTAGTCTTATTTCTGAACCTTCTATTCTGTTCTATTAATCTATATGTGTATCCTTATTCCAATGCCGCACTGACTGTATTGATTACTATAGCTTTACAATAAATCTTGAACCCAAGTAGTTATAGTCAGTGATTCTAAAGATCACTGAACACTGTAATTTTTAGAAAGTACTCTCTAGACTTTAGTAAGTTTAAGATATTTTTAACCTAATTAAAGTCCATACATATTTGTGAATTTGAGTATAATTGGGAACTTTTTGCAATCTATACACATTGTGCATTTAAAAATTAAATAATGGACCAGAAAAAATGAGAAACAAATTTCTTCTTTATTTGTTTTCAATGTAAACTTATTGATTTAGAATAATACCTCAACTTTTTCACACAGATCATCTCCCTCCCCTCCAAAAAATAGCTGAGGAGAAAGGAATTTCTGACACTTTGGGCTGTAATCTGAAGCAGCTTATGTCTTAACTTAAAATTTGAATGTAAATATGATGTTCCAGTTGCTAATATTTTCAAGCTTTTTCATATGAAATTGTTTTCTCTATAAGCTTTCCATTTCCTTCATTTATTCAACAAATATTTAATGAGTACCTACTATGTTCCAGGCACTGTGCTGGGACACTGGGGATACAATAGTGAATAAAACAGAATGCCTACCTTCGTGAAGTTTACAATCTACTTTGGAACTCCTTAGCTTATGCCAGGAGGACCAGCCATGTTTAACCTGTGGTTTTATGGATTTCTCAGCATATTACCCCTTACATCCAAGTATATGAGAAGCACAGTAGTAAAACACTGTTATTGTCTTTAAGAATTGCATGGCAATAATTCAGAATATTAAAAGTTGAATAAAAACATCATGAATTGGAGAGAACAGAAAACTCACTATGTGAGTACTGAACTCGCTTCTTTACCAGATGGTTGAAAATATGTACATTAGTACTTGCAGGTATTAACTGATTTAATTTCATAACAAATAAATGAGGATACAGATAGATTAAAAAATTTTTTTAAATACAGATTAAATAACTGAGAGGAAAGTTATAATAATGATGGAGGATATCAACCATCCAGACATTTCATGTCATTTTGTTCTCCTAAAATTAGAATGTTTGGCTCCAACTCCCAGGGTTAGACAGAACCCAGCAGAAACAATGCCCAGGGCAGAAGTGGTGAAGAATGAGAAAAGAACCAAAGTAGGAATCAGCCTGGGCCCCACTACTCCAAACAATTAATTATAAACTATATTAGCTGTAATTTTAATAAAAAAGACAAAGCAGACATATTAAA
Source organism: Delphinus delphis (assembly GCF_949987515.2). Lineage (NCBI taxonomy): Eukaryota > Metazoa > Chordata > Mammalia > Artiodactyla > Delphinidae > Delphinus > Delphinus delphis. The sequence goes on from NC_082688.1 coordinate 56,134,245, forward strand.
CTAAACATATTATCTTACAAAGATAAAACACTCAGAAGAGTGTCTCTTTTATACTGCTACTACTAATACTATTACGGTTATAAGAATGAAAATATATCTGATTAATTAGAGACAATATTTTGTACAGTTTCTTGTATAATAGGCAAAATATAAATTATAAAAAGGACCTGTCCCACTGGGTAGTATACTTGGGAAGATCATCTTGAAAGATGACAAAACATTATTATCTGCATTTTCAGTTGGTGTGAGAGGTAATCCTGACTTTTTAAGTAAGTTTCAGAAGCTGTACAGTCAGGAAGAAGTAATAATAATAATGAAATAATAAAGAATAAATTATTTTTCCATTGAATTAGAATTCTTGTTAGTGTAAAACTGTTATTAGTGTACTGATCTGTTTTGTAGCCATTATAACATTTTGCCTAATTTATCACTGTGTGTCTACTTTTAAAAGATTTATGAAAATCTGATATATTAGAATTATGAAGAGTCTAATTGGTTAAACTTGTGCTAGGGTGACCAATCATCCTGGTCTGCCTAAGACTGGGGTTTCTTGGAATGAGGAGTTTCAGTTCCAGGACAGTCCCAGGCAAAGTGGAACAGTTTGCCTAACTTTCAATCACTTTTTAAGTATTGGAAAAATATCATTTGTAAAAAGTCATTAACTATAAAGGTTAAATTAGATTCAAGTTAAGCACTTTTGACAATAATCCTTTATAAGTGATGCTATGTACTTCATATGCATTTCATTAAGTATACATAATGTTTGGTTGTCCTACAGTTATTGTTACTAAGCTTTAAGTAGTGACTGCCTGATCTCTCCATTTTGTTTTTCCCGTTGAGACAAATAAGTTATCTTTGGGGTAATACTTTGACAACCTTCAAACTCTCCTTGCCTAAATCAGATATTTCATCAGGAGTGGGGAAAAGGTAAACTATTCTAATTCCATCATTTCTTCTATGTTTGTAAGCTGGCATTTTTCTGTAATAAAGAGCTCTCCCTCATGACCTGAGGCTATTTGGCAACTGTGAAGGAGTGCTTAATTCTTTCTCATTAATTATCAATTTTCAGAGTAGGGAGGTGAGTAATAGCCACCTCCAATCATGACAAATACAGTTGGTTTGTTATGTTTTGTTTGGCTTCTCTTTTTTGAATTGTCAAGAGCTGTGAAGAATCTGAGATTTTACGCTACTTCAAAGCTAACAAGTTAGCCTGCCATAGTTTCATGGATGATAGTAAAAGATATGAGACTCTGCATCAGAGACAAAAAATAATTTGTTACTCATGGCAACAGCAGCAGTCAGAGTATCAGCATTTTTCACTGGTTCCCAACTCGCAATTCCTACAGCATGATGCAAAGAGGGATAGATGCCAGCTATACACATCAAGGACTGTGTTACAGGAGGGAAACGCTGAGCTTAGATTACAAATCTTTTATAACGGACAGTAAAGCTGACTGCTTTTTTTCCAGGGGGGGACATTATCTTTTTATTCTGGATAGTAATCATGCTTGCCCTTTGCTCCAGAGGGAGACATTATATCTGTCTTCCAAGGCTATTCACTACACAAGCATACTTAATAATATAGTCCAGAATGTCTTTGCTCACAAGATGTGCAGAAATATGAGATACCATGGGTATAGTTATGTGCTGGTTGTTCTCCATTGCTCCCCTCCCTCCTTACATTCTCTGCCCTTTTCTGTAGCCCAGGAGGCTGACATCTACAGACTGCATCACTCAGGCTCCCTTGCTCTCTGTCTTCTGGTTGAATTGGCTTATGAGAGGCATTAGCAAGAGACTGGGAAGAGGTGGCATCGGGTATTTAGTCCCCATCTCTCTGCCCTGTTCTCGCCCCACCTTGAGGCAGTCCTGGTACAGGCTGCATTCTACTGATACAATTCTTATAAGGAGGCCCTTTTTTCCAGGCTGCAAACTCTCTGTAGGTTCATTCTCTCCCATATCCACTTTAGGCCTAAATATGGTAAAAGTGTATAAACGTTCCTAGACCCTGTGTTTTGTTATGTTCTCTTAACCTTGCCCACATTTTTGTAAACAATCCTTTCAGCACACTCTCTTCAGTAACACTTTCTAAATATGTTTTCTGTTTCCTGCCAAGATCTTGATAAGAACTCATAGATTCAATTAATTTTAAAAGAGAAAAAAGCTAAAATTAATAAAACCAAAGATTAGAAAGGTAGTTTAACAAAAAAAGAGACTTTTAAATTTAATTTAATTTAATTTTATTTTGGCTGTGCCATGCAGCTTGTGGGATCTTAGTTGCCCGATCAGGGATTGAACCTGGGCCTTGGTAGTGAAAGTGTGGCGTCCTAACCACTGGACTGCCAGGGAATTCCCAAAAAGAGATTTTAAAACATGAAAATATTATTATCCTCAACATGCTAATTCATGCAAATATATTTATACAAAAATATAAGATCAAAACCAATAAAATCCTTTTAGAATAATTTATAGAATGTGAAATTATTTGAAAAATAAAAGAATAAAAAATACAAAAGATGGGCTTCCCTGGTGGCGCAGTGGTTGAGAGTCCGCCTGCCGCTGCAGGGGACACGGGTTCGTGCCCCGGTCCGGGAAGATCCCACATGCCGCGGAGCGGCTGGGCCCGTGAGCCATGGCCACTGAGCCTGCGCGTCCGGAGCCTGTGCTCCGCAACGGGGGAGGCCACAACAGTGAGAGGCCCACGTACTGCAAAACAAAAAACAAAAGATTTATATCCTACTTGATAAATGGCCAGAGCAGATGATTTATCAACAAAGAAATATAGACTATAAATCTTGACGAGAAAAAATATTCAATTTGGGTAGTAATTAAAACAAAGCAAACTAAAGGCACAACCACATCTCCACATAACTAAGATAAATTACAGGAACAACACAGCACTGGTGGATTGTTGGAAAATAAATCTATTGCTGGTGGCCCCTGATTATTAGCTGAGAATCTAGAATGGTGGTTAAAAAGTCTTTGATGCAGAAATTCCACTTTGAACAATAGATCCTAAGTGGATGATACAAAAGAAGACAAAAATGAGGTGCATATTTTTCACAATAGATGTATGTTAAGAGTATTAAAAAAATGAAAATAACCCAACAATGGGTAGAATAATTGTTAAATAAGCCATGATATTTTAAGATGTGTTGAAATGTTTCAGTGAGAAAAAGAGGATATATTATATGTACACACTACATATACTGTGTATTAAAATATGGCTCTATGTGCCTGGAGTGAGGGAGACTCTGGGAGAGACTTCCTTCCCAGAGGGCATCTCAGTGGGCCTCCAGACGTGTGCCAGAGGTTCTTCCCCTCATGCCAGGCTCCAGGACAAGCAGGTAGGCCTCTGTCACAGAGGGACAGTGGTGTATCTGTCCACTCTTTCTGTTCTGTGCCCTCGGGGTGGTGGCCAGCCAAGAACTGTCTCTCCGTTTGTTGCAGTCCCAGGAGACCCAAAAGTACAGGCTCTGCTGGCCATGAGCCAAGCAATCTCGAGGTGTCCCCTGGGTGGCAGCCACAAAAATCTTATGCCAGACATGTGTGCAGTTTCCCCTCCATTATCCAAAAGAAGACACAAATGAGGTGCATGTTTTTCACAGTAGATGTACCTTGAGTTGCAAAATCTGGGGTCCTGTACTCTGGAGCATGGCAGAGGGAGAGCAGGAAGATAGCGCCTGCCCTCTGGGGTCTCTGGAGAGGATTACAGTCAGCCCTTAGATGTGTAGATGTGTGTTTAACTACAGGCCTGCCCCTCAGGCTGCAGCTATGAAAATATGGCATCTGAAGCCTGACGGGTTTGTGTCTTGGCCAAGGTCACACAGCTGGGACATGATGGCAGCAGCACACACCCTGGACAGGGGTGAGGGAACTGCTCCCAGATTTTACTCTACATTAGTTAAGGTGTGGTTCCAGGACATCCAGACTCATGCATCACAACTTCCTACCCGAATCTATGGAGAGATGTGGCATGAAAGAAAGCACCTTGAACCTAAAGGCAAATAGCGATAACATCGGTTGTCAGAAAAGTGGTGAAACAGCATGGTGAAAGGAATGCTATGCACAAAAGCAGGTGGCAAGTTTTGCATGAGATCCCATGGCAGGTGAATCTCTGGATAACTCATTCATTAAACAGTGGACTCTACTATCAATGATACCAGCACCTTGGATGAGAATTCTTAAGAGTGCTGATGAAGCTACCACAACTCACAGATAGCAGAAACCTACCACACAATCTCCTAGAGATTAGCCAACACAAGCCTAAATATAAGAGAAGGGTTAAAAAAAAAAGTTCATTTTCCCAGAGACTTCTCAAGAAAAAGTATCTTCCTTTGAAAAAGGAGCACCCAAGACAACAGCTTTCCTCAGTGAATTTAAATCCTATTTTAAGAACAGAATCATCTAGACAGAATTGCATGTGGAGTTTTCTTCCTACCATGATAAGTGTAGCAATAATGTTGGAAAGACCGACTCTATGCTTTGGACTAGGTGAGCCCTCTTAAGGGTCCTTTTCAAATTCCTAAGCTATAGTTTTGGGAGTCATTTAACAGAAAGCTTTTACAGAAATTGTAGTCAATCACATTATAGTAGGTTTCCTATTATTCATCCTGGTCATTGTTTTATTTATTTATTTTTTTGCGGTACGCGGGCCTCTCACTGTTGTGGCCTCTCCCGCTGCGGAGCACAGGCTCCGGACGCGCAGGCTCAGCGGCCATGGCGCACGGGCCCAGCCGCTCCGTGGAATGTGGGATCCTCCCAGACCGGGGCATGAACCCGTGTCCCCTGCACTGACAGGCGGACTCTCAACCCCTGCACCACCAGGGAAGCCCTGGTTATTGTTTTAATAACAATAAAGTGACAGACTGATAAGAAAATGTGGCTCTATGTTCTTTGGGTTCTTTTTGTTTTCCTGTAAAGTTTCTTAGATTTCTAACTTATTTTGAAGATGTTGATTTACATAGAGATTTAGTGCAACATTCTATGTTTGTGGCATTTACTTGGTCTTTACCTATGCATTTTTTTAATGAAGAAAATGTATCAATAAAATTAATGAAAATGTTATATGAATAGATAGAATAATGGCTGGAACAATGAGTATTCTTAGAGGACAATAAAAAAACCCTTTAGATTAGTGTCATTATAAATCATTCATTGACAATGGGAACAGAACCTTTCCTAGGCCCAGAGAACTTAGGTAACTTGTCTGAGGTCACACAGCTAGAAAGGGCAGAACAAGACTGGAAGTTAGTCTTTTTGGCTTTCAAAATGCCCCTGGTGTGGGAATATACACCATTCAGAGTACAAGTAGAGGGGATAGATCTTAAGGAAAAGAATGGACACTTCTATTGCAAAGGAGGAGAGCCTGAAAGAGAATGCATGTGAGGTAAGCTTGCAGTTGAGGTGGTAGATAGGCAGTAACTGAACGACTTTTTTAAAAGACGATGATCTCTATTTTCTTGGCGAGACTATTGGCCTTAAGTAAGGCAGTGAGTGTTTGAGGAAAAAGTCAAAGGTTTTGGAGAAGCCACGGGAGTGAGGAGTGCAGGATAAAGGAGTTGAACAAAGATAACTTTAAGAATTGAAAAGGAAAAAAAAAAAAAAGAATTGAAAACTTTTCTCCAGTTGAGATTAGAAACCAGGAATCCACAGTGACAACAATCCATCAATTATACTGTCAAGTGAAAAAGGCAGGGTTCAATGTTATTGGTTCAATTCCATTTTGTAAAACACCTATATGTGTGTATAAAACATGTGCAGGAAAATGTATAGTATATATACCAATTTGTTACAGTGGTTACTTCTAGGAGGTGAATGCCTTTGAGGTTGGGGGAAAGGACTTTTACTTTTTACTCCATATATTTCTGTATGGTTTGAACTTTTGTAGCAATATATTCTTGCATTACTTGTATAAAAAATGGAGAATGTGATGGTCTGGTAAAGGCTTTAAGTTCCTGAGCATGTCTATGTTTCCATATAGATCATCTAGAGCCAATTATATAGTGACCTGAAGCTTCAGAGCCAGGAAAAGTCCTATCTGGCTCCTCACAGCACAGCTCACAGCTGCTGCAAAACCCACAAGGCTTAAAACAGAGCCAGCACTCTAGAATTAGTGGTATCTGGTCCCACTGCTGCTGTGGTGGAGGATTCCAACTAACCATACTGCTTGCATCTGTCCATTAAAAGTCATTCAGACTCAGAGAAGATCTGGAAGGCTCATAAAATTATACTTTCCAGCTGCTGAAAACTGTGCTTATAGGGAATCTCCCTCCGGCTTGTGGGGGAGGTTTCCAGGTTCTGTTTTGGCATCTGTGATGAGTGACAGTTGCAGAAATTTCATGGCTGGCCCCGAATGTAAGTGCTTTCCTGTTTATATTTGTATCTCAAGATAAATCTAAAGCAACACCAGTTAATTTCTTGAAATATTTCTAGTCAATGCAGTTTTCCTGTGAAGATTAATTCTACAGAACAAGACAGATGGGAGATACCAATGACAAATGAACATTCAATAAGCAAGACTCTTCTTGATAAAGGAAACAGAAATTGAGGATTGAAGGCCAAGAATCAAAATTAAACTGTCCATCCTGATTACATAGCATTAATACTGGAAAGGACCTGGAAGGTAGAGAGATTCAAATTTGAGTTTCACCACTTAGGAGGTGTGAGACTTTGGGGAGAATTACTGAACTTCTTCAATCCACAGTTTGCTCATTTTCAATGGGGAATAATAAGACTTAGTTCACTGGGTCATTGTGACATCCAAATGAGACAAAATATAAATGGAGAGTTGTTTTTGCAATATTAATTCATGTGGGATTTTTTTTCTCTATATTTTCCCCATCTTCATTTTCCAAGAAGGTCCTTTGTGTATCTCTTCCTTGGGAGTTATTATAAGGAAGAAAGCTGTTGTTTGAAGACAAAGTTGTTTTTCCTATGTTTCGTGAAAGCTTAAACTCATCAAGGAGATTGCTTTAAGTATGAGTGGGGTGGGAGGGGAGTGGGTATCCTTACAAGGAATGAAATGGAACAGAGAGGAAGTGGACATTTCCCCCCAATTTAGGGAAAGGATGAAGAATGTTCCATGAGGATGGGGGAACTACTGTTCTTCTGGAAGTTGGATCTCCACAGGTGTGTGGAGTACATGTGAAACTATATGCTAATACCTGGCTCCCAGACTTGTAAATATTACTGTGCCCCAAAGGAGCACACTCCCATACTTGCATACTTCCAAGGGACTATTTGGGCTTGAGTAATGAGCATCTTAGTTGGTGGTCCAAAGTGTGGACCAAAGCCCGGAGTGGTTTCTCCATTTATTTTTTTCTTATAAGACCCATTGAACCTTTTGTATAACTCAGTTGGATGGGAGCGTGTCTTTGCCTGTAGTCCTTTGAGATCACAGCTTGAGACAAAGGCTGGGGTGTAGGTAATTTATTTGAGAAGTAATCTCATGGAACAGGAGTTCAGCACAGGAAATGAGGGGAAGTCAATAAAAGGTTGCATTATTGAATTGGTTACTGGCGTGGTTTCAAATCAGAATTGTCCCCCCAAAGAGGACTAGGAACAAGAGGGAGAACTGTTTATTCTTCTGCTCCTGCCTCCCATCAGTTGGGACACTAACCTCTCTGGTTTGCATGTATGTGAGAGCTGAGCAGGCACCTACGAGCACTCACAAAAAGGAATCAGAGAAGCCCTGAGGCAGGAAGTGAGGGAAACTAGGCAAAGGCTTGAGGGGAGGCACTTTCAGTGCAAAGAGGGAGGAAGCCTGCAGGAACCTGTTTACCACAGCCATGGCTGGAATCGGAGTTGAGGGTTAGAGGATGTGAAGTGGGGTTCCAGGTGTCTGATACAGAGAGAGGCTCAATAATGACTGAGCAATATGGGGCATAGAGATTTTAAAAATTTATTTTCCTCCTGATTAAAAAGATATATATATATATATATTTGGAGTAGAAACTAACAATTTGATTAAATACAACTGTAATCTTTCTGACATACCCTTATTTGGGGTCTAAAATTTAATCCTGCTGTAGTAGCACAATGCCTAACATAACAGGTACTAAAAAAATACTCAATGAAACGAACAAAAAAATGTTAGTTTCCTTTCTCGAATCACACATGAATATACATAATAAGCACACACACATGTATACACACAGTCTTTTCTAAAAATAAGAGGAAAGATATTAGTAAGTGCTGTGATTCCATTATGAGTTTGTACCTGTGTGATGTTAGCATTTGGCTCTGAACCTCCTAGAAACTGACCAACAGTCACCCCTCACCTGGCTGGCAACAGAGTCCTCACAGTGCCGTCTAATGGTACATAGAGCTACTCCATTAGCCCTCTGAGGAAGAAATTAGTTCTGAGCCCTCCAGAGCGGAATCACCCAGCAGAGCTGTATCAGAGCATTAACTGTCCAGTTTGCCCCACTTTGTAGGTCCCATAAAGGCACACAGGGTAAGCCCTTATGCTCCAAGACCACACTTTCAGAAGCACCCTGTGAAATCCATCCTTTCTTCTTGGCAAGAGTATCTAAATTTCAGGTATTTAGAGGACCTGGATACAAAACCCAACATTTTTTCACTGTTCAGACTCTAATCCTGTCCCTTCTTATAGAGCATATAAATATTCATAGAAATGAAGGAAAAATCATTATGCGAGTCCTGAAGGCCTACCTGCAAACACAACTAGAATTACAATCCTTAATTACAAGAATAATAGAGAAGAGCTGCTTCTGAAGGAAACGTAACATAAACATATTATGGCTTATTGACTGGAGTCTGGGGATACCTGGCTGTAACAGTATTTTTATATAAGTGGTCCCCTTTGTAATTCTATGTACTGTATTTTATGGATTTACAACTATTAATCTGAGAAGGAATCCAAAGCTTCACCAGAGTGCTAAAGAGTTACTTAGCACGTTAAGAACAGCTGTAAAAATTTGTATGTGCTAGTGTGAGGAAACCTTTTAATCTTACCACACGGTGGTGCTATTGCTTTGAGCGTAGGGAGACTAAGGCAGGGTTCTTGAACAGGCATACAAATTACCTCAGAGAAGCTTGAGGAACAAGGGGTGACGTGGCTGCAGAAAGTTACAATAGTCTTAAGAGAAAGTTTCAAATTCCTAGCAGATAAAATGCAAATCCATTAACTAAGACATTGATGATCTAATACATTTACGTGATTTAATATATAAAATGTGGTTGGGTTTTACTGTTTTAAAATAGTATGTAACACAAAAATGCAAGGTTTTAAGGACCTACTGGCTAACCAATTCCCTAAACATTTATTTTACACAATATTATAGGTTCTCTTCAACACACAGATGGCTCACTATGTGGTACTATTGTTCTTGCTGTGTTGTCCGAGTTTTATTTTTCCCATTAGCTCCATTCTGGATTTTTGTATGTAGATATTGTACTTGGCATGCATTGAATTCCAGCTAGATTCAATCATTCATTACATGCAGATGGAAAGTTCAAAGTAGAAGATACAACTCCTGCAGAAGAACTAAAAACTGTCTGATGGAAATTGCATGAAGAACCCAAGGAAGAAACATAACAGAGCTGGTTACGTCGGCAAAAGCAAAATATACTTACAGATGAAACAATTTGCTTTAAAAGAATATGAGGGAGAAGGTGGTGGTGGGAAGTAGGTGGTTGTATAGGTGAAATGGGATGAGCATGTGATAACTGTTAAAGCAGGGTGATAGGTAAATGGGTGTTCCTTATGCAATTTATTTTTGAATATTTTTGAAATTTTTCGTAAAAAATAAAATTAGCATATGCATAAAATAACATAATGCTAAAGGGCTGGGTAAGTGAATTTTTGGTAATCGGATTCAGGAGTGTGAGAACACACATCAAGCCACAAAATTAATGGAAATGAAGGAAGAATACTAATGCAGAAAATGTTTTAAGGCAAAGGAAGTGAATAAACTGGAGTCAAGTGTGATACTGAGTTTATATTATTCAATCATCATTTAGATTAAACTCTGTTGGCAAGAAAAATACTTCACAACATTTTTCTAGCAAATCTAAAATCAGTTTTTGAGACTTTAACTATCCTGGCCTTTTTTTCTTTTAGTGGGGGTAAGGGGATTGGCAAAAGAGTCAGCAAAGAACTGTAAGGAAACACGAGGGACTCTTCTTTTCAGCAAAAGGGGCTGGAAGAAGGCTGGTCCTTCCAATTAGCCTTGTAAATTCTTCATGGCTTTAAAAAGAGAAGACTTAACTAGTTTATTTTTATTATCAATGATCCACTCAAAGATATTTCTTTTGAGAAATCTGTTTTATCTCCACTGACAAAAGAGGATCTTCCCAGGTTGTTACAAATGTATGTCTATGGGATTTAATATTTTTGAAAAGGTTACATGAAAATGTGTTTGTATCCATGAATATCTCCTTTTCATTTTTTAATTACAGTATAGTTGATATACAATATCATATTAGTTTTAGGTGAACAACATAGTAATTCAGTATTTCTATAGATTATCCTCCATTTAAAGTTACTACAAAATAATGGCTATATTTTTCTGTGCTGTACAATATATTCTTGTTGCTTTTTTATTTTGTACATAGTAGTCTGTAGCTGTTAATCCCATACCCCTATCTTGCCACTCCCCCTTTCTCTCCCCAATGAACAACTAGTTTGTTCTCTATATCTGTGAATCTATTTGTTCTGTTATATATATTTGTTTGTTTTATTTTTTAGATTACACATATAAGTGATAACATATAGTACTTGTCTTTTTCTGTCTGACTTCCTACACTAAGTACTATATTCTCTGGGTCCACGCATGTTGTTGTAAATGGCAACATTTCATTCTGTTTTTTACAACTAAGTAATATTCCATTGTGTGTGTGTGTGTGTGTGTGTGTATATATATATACACACACACACATATAAAACACGTCTTCTTTTTTAATTTAATTTTTATTTTATATTAGAGTATAGTTGATTTACAATGTTGTGTTAGTTTCTTTCTTTCTTTTTTTTTTTTTTGCAGTATGTGGGCCTCTCACTGTTGTGACCTCTCCCATTGCGGAGCACAGGCTCCGGACGCACAGGCTCAGCGGCCATGGCTCACGGGCCCAGCCGCTCCACAGCATGTGGGATCTTCCCAGACCGGGGCACGAACCCGTGTCCCCTGCATCAGCAGGCGGACTCTCAACCACTGTGCCACCAGGGAAGCCCAGTTTCTTTTCCTTTTTTTTTTTTTTAATTTTTGAATTTCATTTATTTTTTTATACAGCAGGTACTTATTAGTTATCCATTTTATACATATTAGTGTATACATGTCAATCCCAATCTCCCAATTCATCCCACCACGCCCCCCCAACCCCTCTGCCGCTTTCCTCCCTTGGTGTCCATATGTGTGTTCTCTACATCGGTGTCTAAATTTCTGCTCTGCAAACTGGTTCATCTGTACCATTTTACTAGGTTGCACATATATACGTTAACATACGATATTTGTTTTTCTCTTTCTGGCTTACTTCACTCTGTATGACAGTCCTAGATTTATCCACGTCTCTACAAATGGTCCAGTTTGGTTCCTTTTTATGGCTGAGTAAGATTCCATTGTATATACGTACCACGTCTTCTTTATCCATTCATCTGTTGATGGGCATTTAGGTGGCTTCCATGACCTGGCTATTGTACATAGTGCTGCAATAAACATTGGAGTGCTTGTGTCTTTCTGAATTATGGTTTTCTCTAGGTATATGTCCAGTAGTGGGGTTGCTGGGTCATATGGTAATTCTACTTTTAGTTTTTTAAGGAAACTTCACACTGTTCTCCATAGTGGCTGTATCAATTTACATTCCCACCAACAGTGCAAGAGGGTTCCCTTTTCTCCACACCCTGTCCAGCATTTGTTATTTGTAGATTTTCTGATGATGCCCATTCTAACTGGTGTGAGTTGATACCTCATTGTGGTTTTGATTTGTATTTCTCTAATGATTAGTGATGTTGAACATCCTTTCATGTGTTTGTTGGCCATCTGTATATCTTCCTTGGAGAAATGTCTATTTAGATCTTCTGCCCGTTATTTTTTATTTTTATTTTTTTTGCGTATGCAGCCTCTCACCACTGTGGCCCCTCCCGCTGCGGAGCACAGGCTCCGGACGCGCAGGCCCAGCGGCCATGGCCCATGGGCCCAGCTGTGCCACAGCATGCGGGATTCTCCCGGACCGGGGCACAAACCCGTGTCCCCTGCATCGGCAGGTGGACTCTCAACCACTGCGCCACCAGGGAAGCCCCTATGCCCGTTTTTGGACTGGGTTGTTTGTTTTCTTGATATTGATCTGCATGAGCTGCTTGTATATTTTGGAGATTAACCCTTTGTCAGTTGCTTTGTTTGCAAATATTTTCTCCCATTCTGAGGGTTGTCTTTTCATCTGGTTTAGGGTTTCCTTTGTTGTGCAAAAGCTTTTAAGTTTCATTAGGTCCCATTTGTTTATTGTTGTTTTTATTTCCATTTCTCTAGGATGTGGGTCAAAAAGGATCTTGCTGTGATTTATGTCAAACAGCGTACTTCTTATGTTTTCCTCTAAGTGTTTTATAGTGTCTGGCCTTACATATATGTCTTTAATCCATTTTGAGTTTATTTTTGTGTATGGTGTTAGGAAGTGTTCTAATTTCATTCTTTTATATGTAGCTGTCCAGTTTTCCCAGCACCACTTATTGAAGAGGCTGTCTTTTTTCTCCATTGTATATTCTTGTCCCCTTTATCAAAGATAAGATGACCATATGTGTGTGGGTTTACCTCTAGGCTTTCTATCCTGTTCCATTGATCTATATTTCTGTCTTTGTGCCAGTACCATACTGTCTTGATTACTGTAGCTTTGTAGTATAGTCTGAAGTCAGGGATCCTGATTCCTCAAGCTCCGTTTTTCTTTCTCAAGATTGCTTTGGCTATTCAGGGTCTTTTGTGTTTCCATACAAATTGTGAAATTTTTTGTTCTAGTTCTGTGAAAAATGCCATTGGTAGTTTGATAGGGATTACATTGAATCTGTAGATTGCTTTGGGTAGTATGCTCATTTTCACAATGTTGATTCTTCCAATCCAAGAACATGGTATATCTCTCCATCTGTTTGTATCACCTTTAATTTCTTTCATCAGTGTCTTATAGTTTTCTGCCTACAGGTCTTTTGTCTCCTCAGGTAGGTTTATTCCTAGGTATTTTATTCTTTTTGTTGCAATGGTAAATGGGATTGTTTCCTTAATTTCTCTTTCAGATTTTTCATCATTGGTGTATAGGAATGCAAGAGATTTCTGTGCATTAATTTTGTATCCTGCTACTTTACCAAATTCATTGATTAGCTCTAGTAGTTTTCTGGTAGCATCTTTAGGATTCTCTATGTATAGTATCATGTCATCTGCAAACAGTGACAGCTTTACTTCTTTTCTGACTTGGATTCCTTTTATTTCTTTTCCTTCTCTGATTGACTGTGGCTAAAACTTCCAAAATTATGTTGAATAATAGTGGTGAGAGTGGGCAACCTTGTCTTCTTCCTTATTTTAGAGGAAATGGTTTCAGTTTTTCACCATTGAGAATGATATTGGCTGTGGGTTTGTCATATATGGCCTTTATTATGTTGAGGTAAGTTCCCTCTATGCTTACTTTCTGGAGAGTTTTTATCATAAATGGGTGTTGAATTTTGTTGAAAGCTTTTTCTGCATCTATTGAGATTATCATATGGTTTTTATCCTTCAGTTTATTAATATGGTGTATCATATTTATTGATTTGTGTATATACTGAAGAATCCTTGCATTCCTGGGATAAACCCCACTTGATCATGGTGCATGATTCTTTTAATGTGCTGTTGCATTCTGTTTGCTAGTATTTTGTTGAGGATTTTTGCATCTGTGTTCATCAGTGATATTGGTCTGTAGTTTGCTTTTTTTGTGACATTTTTGTCTGGTTTTGGTATCAGGGTGATGTGGCCTTGTAGAATGAGTTTGGGAGTGTTCTTCCCTCTGCTATATTTTGGAAGAGTTTGAGAAGCATAGGTGTTAGCTCTTCTCTAAGTTTTTGATAGAATTCACCTGTGAAGCCATCTGGTCCTGGGCTTTTGTTTGTTGGAAGATTTTAAATCACAGTTTCAATTTCATTGCTTGTGATTGGTCTGTTCATGTTTTCTATTTCTTCCTGGTTCAGTCTCCGAAGGTTGTGCTTTTTTAAGAATATGTCCAGAGACAAATTGGGAGACAGGCACTCTAGTATGGAATGGTTCCATGTAGTTGTCGGGACTCCTCAGTTCACTACCATGCCATCAATAGAGCGTGTTGTGAGGTCTTCATCCTTAGTTCAAGATAGTTGCTAAGACTCCAGTTACCACATCTGTGTTTGATTCAGGAGGTTGCAGAAAGGGATAGTGATGTACCTCCTATCCTATTTCAGCAGACTTCATGGAAATCTCATACTCATTCAACAAAGATGTTTGGAGCACCACTGTGTGTCACTCATGGCTTTGGGCACTGACCATACAAAAATATAACTTAATTCTGATTGATGAGAATTTAGCCACATGGTTGCATTTAGCTTCTACAGAAGCTTAATGATATGCCCAGCTAAAAACAGAGATTTTCTTACTAAGGATGAAAGGTTAACTATAAAGGAAGGTAACTGGCAGTCTTTGCCACACTGTTATTGAAAAATAGAAAAATATTTACATTTAACATCTCAGCCTAAATCCTTAACAAAGTCTTCAAAACTCTACAAGATATAGCTTCTACCTACTCTGTATTTTCATCCTTATTTTTGTACTCCCATTACACTGGCCTTTTAAAAAAATTGCTCTAGTAAGTCATATTCCTTCCTGCTTTAGACCCTCTGCCCACATTGTTCTTTCATTCTTTATGTAGCTAACTTCTGCTTATCCTTTAAATATTTTTTACAACAGTAATTCACATACTATGTAATACATTTAAATTATGCAATTCATAGGTTTTTAGTTTACTACCAGAATTGTGCAACCATCACCACAATCAATTGTGAACATTTTCATCACCCTAATAAGAAATGACATTCCCTAGAAGTCACCCCGCATGTACCCCTAAAGCCCTCATTCCTGGGAAACCATTCATATGCTTTCTGTCTCCAGAGATTTGCCTATTCTGGACATTTCATATAAATAGAATAAAATAATATGTGACTGGCTTTTTTCATTTAGTGTGATCTTTTCAAGGTTCATCTATGTTGTAGCATGTATCAGAACTTAACTATTTTTCTTACATTATCATATTACATTGTTTGGATAAACCACATTTTATTTCTCCATTCCTTAGTTGGTAGACATTGCAGTGTTCCCATTCATTGATTATTATCAATATTGCTATGAACATCCATGTACAAGTTTTTGTGTGGACATATATTTTCATTTCTCTTGGCTATATACCTAGAAGCAGAATTGCTGGGTCATATAGAAACTCTATGTTTAATTTTTCAAGAACAGTCAGACTGTTTTGCAAAGTGGCTGCACCATATTACACTTCCACCAGCGTGTATGAAGGTTCCAATTTCTCCACATCCTTGCCAACACTTGTTCTTTTTCTGTTTTTTTAAAAAAATATAGCCATTCTAATGCATGCGAAGTGGTATCTTAGCGTGGCTTTGATTTTCATTTTCCTGATGGCTAGGGATGTTGAGTATCTTTTCATATACTTATTGGACATATGTATATCTCCTTTGGAGAAATGTACAGTAAGTCCCCTACATATGAATGAGTTCTGTTCTGAGAACGCATTCATAAGTCTAATTTGTTTGTAAGTCCAACAAAGTTAGCTTAGGTACCCAAGTGACACAGTTGGCTATATAGTACTGTACTTTAATACGTTTATAATACTTTTCACACAAATAATATATAGAAAAAACAAAAAATAAACATTTTTAACCTTACAGTACAGTACCTTGAAAAGTACCGTAGTACAGTACCACAGCTAGCATACGGGGACTGGAATCGAGTGAAGAGGAAAGAAGAGTTACTGACTGGAGAAGGGAGAGGAGGTGGGAGATGGTAGAGCTGAAGGATTGTCAGCAATAGGAGATGGAGGGCAAGCTGCAATTTCACTCACGCCTGATGTTGATGGAATGCACATTCACATCTTTGAAGGTTCGCAACTTGAAGGTTTGTATGTAGAGGACTTACTGTATATTTAAATGTTTGGCCCATTTTAAAAATTGTGTTGTTGGTCTTTTTATTGTTTAGTGTTAAGAGTTCTTTATGTATTCTGGATATTAGTCCCTTATCAGATAAATGATTTGTAAAAGTATCTCCCATTCCACACATTGTCTTTTTACTTTTTTGATGGTGTGAAGCATAAGAGTGTTAAATTTTGATGAAGTCCAAGTTATTTACTTTTTCTTTGTCGTTTGTGCGTTTGGCGTCATACCTAAGAAACCATTGCCTAGTCCAATATCAGAAAGATTTACCCTTATGTTTTGTTGTAACAGTTTCATGTTTTAGTTTTCATCTAGGTCTTTGATACCTTTTTTTAAAGAAGATGTTGGGGGTAGGAGTTTATTAATCTATTAATTTATTTTTGCTGTGTTGCGTCTTCGTTTCTGTGTGAGGGCTTTCTCTAGTTGTGGCAAGTGGGGGCCACTCTTCATCGTGGTGCGCGGGCCTCTCACTATCGTGGCCTCTCTTGTTGCAGAGCACAGGCTCCAGATGCGCAGGCTCAGTAGCTGTGGCTCATGGGCCCAGCTGCTCCGCGGCATGTGGGATCCTCCCAGACCAGGGCTCGAACCCATGTCCCCTGCATTAGCAGGCAGATTCTCAACCACTGCGCCACCAGGGAAGCCCCTAGGTCTTTGATCCATTTTTAGTTAAATTTTGCATATGGTGTGAGGGGCTAATTTCATTTTTTTTACATGTGGATATCCAGGTGCCCCACACCATCTGTTGAAAAAATTGTTCTTCCCCATTGAATTATCTTGGCATTCTTGTAGAAAATCCGTTGACTATAGACATATGGGTTTATTTGTGGACTCTCAAATCTATTTCATTTTTCTATATGTATATCCTTATGCAAGTACCATACTATCTTGATTTCTACAACTTTGCTGTAAGTTTTGAGATTGGAATTAGTGGTCCTCCAACCATGTTCTTCTTTTTCAAGATTGTTTTAGTATCTTTCAAATCATATTATTTTTTACTTATGTATAATTGACTTACAATATTATACTAGCTTCAGATGTACAACATAGTGACTCAATATTTTTATACATTATAAAATGATCACCACAATAAGTCTAGTTACCATCTGTCACCATACAAAGATATTATGATATCCCTGACTATATTTCCCATGCTGTACATTTTATCCCTTTGACTCATCTCTTTTATAACTAGAAGTTTGTATTTCCTAATCTCTCTTACCTATTTTACTCATATCCCCACCCTCCTTCCATCTGGCAATCACATGTTTGTTCTCTGTATCTATGAGTCTGTTTCTGCTTTGTTATGTTTATTCATTTGGGGTTTTTTTAGATTCCACATGTAAGTGAAATTATATTTGTCTTCCTCTGTTTGATTTATTTTGCTAAGCATAATAATACCCTATAGGTCCATTAATGTTTTTGCAAATGGCAAGATTTTATTCATTTTTAATGGCTGAATAATATTCTGTTGTGTATATATACCACATCTCCTTTAACCAGTCATCTATTGATGGACACTTAGGTTGCTTCCAAATCTTGACTTGTGAAAATAATGCAATGAACATAGGGGTTCATGTAGCTTTTTGAATTAGTGCTTTTGTTTTCTTTGGTATTTACCCAGAAGTGGAATTGATGGATCATATGGTACTTCTATTTTTAATTTTTTGAGAAATCTCTATACTGTTTTCCATAAAGTATGCCCCAGTTTACATTCCTACTACAGTACACAAGGGTTCTTCCTTTTTCTCCACATCCTCACCAACACCTATTATTTGTTGTCTTTTTGATAACAGCTATACTGACAGGAGTGAGGTTATATCTCATTGTGGTTTTGATTTGCATTTCCCCGATAATTAGTGACGCTGATCATCTTTTTATGTGTTTTTTGGCCACCTGTTTGTCTTCTTTGGAAAAATGCCTATTCAGAATCTCTGCCCGTTTTAAAATCAGATTTTTTTTTGATGTTGAGTTGTATGAGTCCTTTGTATATTTTGGATATGAATGCCTTATCACATATATCATTTGCAAATATCTTCTCCTGTTCAGTAAGTGGCCTTTTCATTTTGTTGATAGTTTCCTTTGCTGTGCAAAAGCTTTTCAGTTTGATGGCATCCCATTTGCTTATTTTGGCTTTTGTTTCCCTTGCCTGAGGAAACAGATCCAAAAAAATTATTATTAAGACTGATGTCAAAGAGCATACTGCCTCGGTTTTCTTTTAGGAGTTTTATGGATTCAGGTCTTATATTTAAGTCTTAATCTATTTTGAGTTTATTTTTGTATATCTGTGAGAAAGTAGCCCAGTTTGATTATTTTGAATGTAGCTTTCCACTTTTCTCAACACCATTTATTGATGAGTGAGGCTGTCTTTTCCCCATTGTATACTCTTACCTTCTCTGTCATAGATTAATTGCCCATATGAGAGTGGGTCCATTTCTGAACTCTCTATTCTGTTCCTTGATCCATGTGTCTGTTTTTGTGCCAGTACCATACTGTTTTGATTACTGTAGCATTGTAGTATAAAGTCAGGGAGCATGATACCTCAAGCTTTATTTTTCTTTCTCAAGATTGTTTGGGATCTTTTGTGTTTCTATACAAATTTTAGAATTTTTTGCTCTAGTTCTGTGAAAAATGTCCTTGTTATTTTGATAAGGATTGCATTGACTCTGCAGATTGCCTCAGGTAGTATGGTCATTTTAACAGTATTAATCCTTCCAATCCATGAGCATCGTATATCTTTCCATTTGTTTGTGTCATCTTTTTTTAAAAAATACACTTATTTATTTATCTATCCATCTATCTATTTATTTTTGGCTGTGTTGGGTCCTCGTTGCTGTGCGCGGGCTTTCTTTTAGTTGCAGCAAGCAGGGGCTACTCTTCGTTGTGGTGCATGGGCTTCTCATTGCAGTGGCCTCTCTTGTTGCGCAGCATGGGCTCTAGGTGCACAGGCTTCAGTAGTTGTGGGACACAGGCTCAGTAGTTGTGGCACGCAGGCTCTAGAGTGCAGGCTCACTAGTTGTGGTGCATGGGCTTAGTTGCTCCGTGGCATGTGGGATCTTCCCGGATCACGGCTCAAACCCATGTCCCCTGCATTGGCAGGCGGATTCTTAACCACTGCACCACCAGGGAAGCCCCTGTTTGTGTCATCTTTGATTTCTTTCATCCGTGTCTTATAATTTTGCAAGTACAGGTCTTTTACCTTTTTAATTAGATTTATTCCTAGCTATTCTTTTAGATGCAATTGTAAACAGGATTGTTCTCTTAATTTCTCTTTCTGATAGTTTGTTGTTAGTGTATAGAAATGAAACAGATTTCTGTACATTTATTGTGTATACTGCAATTTACTGAATTCATTTATTAGTTCTAATTTTTTTTTTTGGCGGCATCTTTAGGATTTTCTATATATAGTATCATTCACCTGCAATCACAGTTTTACTTCTTCCTTTCTGGTTTGGATGCCTTTATTTCTTTTTCTTGTCTGATTGCTGTTGCTAGGACTTCCAATACTATATTGAATAAAAGGGGTGAGTGTGGGCATCCCTGTCTTGTTTCTGATCTTAGAGGAAATACTTTCAGTTTTTCACAATTGAATATGATGTTGGCTGTAGGTTTGTCATATATGACCTTTATTATGTTGAGGTATGTTCCCTGTATATCCACTTCATTGAGAGTTTTTATCATAAATCGATGCTTGATTTTTTCCAAAGACTTTTCTGCGTTTATTGAAATGATAATATGACTTTTATCCTTCAGTTTGTCAAAGTGGTATATGATGTTGATTGATTTGTGGATATTGAACCATCCTTGCATCCTTGTGATAAATCTCACTTGATCATGGTGTATGATCCTTTTAATGTATTGTTGTATTTGGCTTGCTAATATTTTATGTCTTCAGTGACACATTTGTTCTTTATTAGCACATTTTTTAGCCTCCATAGATTTGTGGTTTTTTGCAGTTTTTTTCCTTGTAGTTGATTTCTAGTCTCATGCCATTGTGGTCAGAAAAGATGCTTGACATGATTTCAATCTTAAATTTATTGAGACTTGTTTTGTGGCCTAGCTTGTGATCTATCGTGGAGAAAGTTCCATATGCACTTGAAAAGAATGTGTTTTCTGCTGCTTTTGAATGGAATGTTCAATATATATCTATTAAGTTCACCCATTATAAGGTGTTGTTTAAGACCATTGTTTCCTTATTGATTTTCTGTCTTCTGGATGATCCATCCATTGATGTAAGTGGGGTACAAAAGTCCCCTACTATTGTGTTACTGTCAATTTCTCTCTTTGTGTTTGTTAGTATGCTGTATGCTTTTAGGTGTTCCTATGTTGGGTGCATATATATTTACAATTGTTATATCTCCTTCTTGGATTGATCCCTTTATTGTCATATTATGCCTTTCTTTGTCTCTTGTTACAGTCTTTGTTTTAGAGTCTATTTTGTCTGATACAAGTATTGCTACCTCAGCTTTTTGTTTCCATTTTCATAGAATATCTTTTCCATTCCCTCACTTTCAGTCTGTGTCTGTCTTTAGCTCTTAAGTGAGTCTCTTGTGGCAGCATATAGGTGGGTCTTGTTTTATTAGGCATTCAGCCACTCTATGTCTTTTGATTGGAGTATAGTCAATTTACATTTAAAGTAATTATTGATAGGTATGTACTTACTGCATTTTAAAAATTGTTTTCTAGTTCTTTTTTGTTCCTTTCTTCTTCTTTTGCTCTCTTCTTTTCTGATTTGATGACTATTTTTAGTGTTATGTTTGGATTCAGTTCTCGCTTTTTTGTGTGTTGTTTCAATTTCTTTCATAGATATTCATATTATCTATTTCTCCTTGTGTTTTCCTTGTTTGTGTCTTTAAAGGAACTGGTCTATTTCAGATAAGTTGTCAAATTTGTCAGTATTGAGTTGTTCATAGTGTTCCTTTATTAATCTTATAATGTGTTGACATTAGTACTAATGACCCCTTTTTCTTTTCTGATATTGATAATTTGTGCCTTCTCTCACTTTTTCTTGGTTAGACTGATGAGAGCTTCATCAATTTAATTGATGTTTTCAGAGAACAAGCTTTTGGCTTCATTGATTTTCTCCATTGTTTTTCTTTTAACAATTTCATTCACATCTGATCTAATTTTTATTATATATTTTCTTCTGTTTGCTTTAGGCTTCAATTGTTCTTCTTTCTTCAGTTTCCTAAGATGGAAGCTAAATAACTGATATTAAATCTTTATCCTTTGATCAATAATATATGAATCTAATGATTTAAATTCCCCTCTAATCCCTGCTGTTGCTGCATCTCACAAATTTTGAAAAGTTGTATTTTCATTTAGTTCAAAGTATTTTTTATTTTCTCTTAAGACCTGTTATTTGACCCATGGATTATTTAGAAATGCGTTATTTAATTTCCATATATTTGTGAATTTTCCAGCTATCTTTCTATTACTTATTTCTATCACTTATCACTATTTCATTGTGGTATGAGAACATTCTTTTTATTTTTTATTTTTTTGCGGTACACAGGCCTCTCACTGTTGTGGCCTCTCCCGTTGCGGAGCACAGGCTCCGGATGCACAGGCTCAGCAGCCATGGCTCATGGGCCCAGCTGCTCCGTGGCATGTGGGATCCTCCCAGACCGGGGCACGAACCTGTGTCCCCTGCATCGGCAGGCAGACTCTCAACCACTGTGCCACCAGGGAAGCCTGAGAACATTCTTTGTATGATTTCTATTTTTTTACATCTGTTAAAGTTTGTTTTACAGCCCAGAATGTTGTCTATCATGGTGAGTGTTCATGGTTGAGAAGACTGTGTATTCTGCTGTCATTGGGAGGAGTGTTCTATAAATATCAATTAGATGTAGTTGATAGCACTGTTCTCCTATATCCTTACTGCTTTTCTGCTTGCTTGATCTATTTATTACTAATGGAAGGGTATTGAAGTCCCTGTTCTAATAAAATGGGTTTGTCTTCAAGTTCTATCAGTTTTTGTCATATATTTTGACACTTTCTTGTTAGGTGTATACATATCTAATATTATTATGTTTTCTCAGAGAATTCATCATTATGTACTGCCTTTATCATTGTGCAATGCCCTTCTTTAACTTTGATAATCTTTCTTGTTCCAAAGTCTTTTTTGTCTGGTATTAGTATAGATACTCCAGGTTTCTTTTGTGCTGCTGTCCCTTTACTATTAAGTTAATAAAGTCTTCACCTTTATAGTGGGGTTTTTTTCTTCAGGGAATGATATTTTAAGGCTTGATTTTTTTTTTTTTTTTGTCATGATTCTCTACTGATTCCTCCATGATGGTGTAATCTTCTTCAACAGTGACCAGGACCTTCTTGCTCACCAGACTAAAGATGTCTTCAGGCAGATAGCCTTTGCGCTCATCTGTCTTTATAGTGACCATGTCCAGTGTTAGAGGATGCTTTCTGGAATTTTCTAAAGTTGGTTTCTTGTAAACAACATAAAGTTAGGTCTTTTTTTCACTCTGATAATCTGTCTTTTAATTGGCATATTTAGAACATTCACATTTAAAGTGATTATTTATATAGTTGTATTAATATCTACCATGTTTTTAACTGTATTCTATTCATTGCATTTTTTTTTCTTCTTTTCTCCTATCTTTTTTGCCTTCTCTTGTTTTAATTGAATATTTTATATGACTCCATTTTATCTCCTCTATTAACCAATCAATTATTCTGTTTAAAAACTGTAGTGAAATTTAAAACGTACATTTTTAACTAGTCTAAGACACTTTCAGATAACACTATGTCACTTCACGTGGGCAGATACCTTAAAACAGAGTACTTCTGGGCTTCCCTGGTGGCGCAGTGGTTGAGAGTCCGCTTGCTGATGCAGGGCAAATGGGTTCGTGCCCCGATCCGGGAAGATCCCACATGTCGTGGAGTGGCTGGGCCCATGAGCCATGGCCGCTGAGCCTACGCATCTGGAGCCTGTGCTCTGCAACAGGAGAGGCCACAACAGTGAGAGGCCCGTGTACCGCAAAAAAATAAAAACAAACAAACAAAAAAACAGAGTACTTCTAATTCCTCCCTCTTATCCTTTGTGATATTACTGTCATTCATTTCATTTATATACATGCTATAATGACCCACTACCTTGTTACTATTATTGCTTTAAAAAGTTATATCTTAAATTTACTTAATTAAGATTAAGAAAAATAAAAGTTTTATTTCACTTTTATTTATTCCCTGATTCTATTCCTTATTTTTATGTGGCAGGTTTCTGAGCTGTATTATTTTTCTTCTGCCTACAGAACTTCTTTTTTTTTTTGAGTCAAAATAATTTTATTATAATATTGCTTACATATGTACAAACTTAACACTATATAGAAATTTCTTAATCTCATTACATTTTTACCATTATAAAATCTAAACCAATTTCAAAATCAAAACACAGTATAAAAATAGAATTAAAAAATTAACAATATTAATTCAATATGCTAGATTTTATTTCACTAAAATCACCATTAGTAAGAATGTGAAGTACTGATTGCTTGTGGTATGGGCTCCTTTGAGATTGGCATGTCTACAGTTTATTTTATTTCATTTTTTTAGACTTTATTATGGAAAATTTCAAACACAAAAGTGGAAGGAGTAGTGTAATAAATCCTCATGAATCCATCAATTAGCTTTAAGAATTATCAACACATGGCCAGTCTCATCTCATCTATATCATTCTCTTGTCCCCTCTTCATTTTTTTTATACAGTAGGTCATTGTTGCTTATTTATTTAATTATATTTTAAATTTTATTTATTTATTTTTCTGGCTGCATTGGGTCTTTGTTGCTGTGCACAAGCTTTCTCTAGTTGCGGCGAGTGGGGGCTACTCTTTGTTGTGGTGTGTGGGCTTCTAATTGTGGTGGTTTCTCTTTGTTGTGGAGCACAGGCTCTAGGCACATGGGTTGCAGTAGTTGTGGTACACGGGCTCAGCAGTTGTGGCTCATGGGCTCAGTTGCTCCATGGCATGTGGGATCCTCCCAGACCAGGGCTTGAACACATATCCCATGTCTCGGCAGGTGGATTCTTAACCACTGTGCCACCAGGGACGTCTGGTTATTTATTTTAAATACAGCAGTGTGTACATGTCAATCCCAAACTCCCTAACTATCCATCGACAGAGGAATGGATAAAGAAGTTGTGGTTCATATATACAATGGAATATTACTCAGCCATTAAAAAGAATGAAATAATGCCATTTGTAGCAACATGGTTGGACCTAGAGATCATCATACTGAGTGAAGTAAGTCAGAGAAAGAGAAATATCATATGATATTGCTTATATGTGGAATCTAAAACAAATGATACAAATGAACTTATTTACAAAACAGAAACAGACTCACAGACTTAAGAGAACAAACTTATGGTTACCAAGGGGGAAGGGGGAAGGGGAGGGATAGTTACACAACTCCTTTTAATATTTATTCTGGTGATTAATTCTCTGTTGTTGTGGGTTTTTTGTTTTGTTTTGATTTTATCTGAGAAAATCTTTTTTTAATCCCTTACTTTTGGAGAGTAATTTCACTGGATATAGAATTCCAGGTTGGTGTTTTTTTTTTGTTTTTTCCCAACACTTTAAATATTTCACTCCACTTTCTTCTTGCTTGCATGGTTTCTGACAAGAAGTCTACTCTAAGTCTTATCCTTGTTGCTCTAGAGATAATGTATTCTTTTTTGCAAAGATTATTTTCAGATTATCTTTTTTGTTTTTGGTTTTTGTAGTTTTAAAAAAATTTTATTTATTTATTTTTGGCTGCCTTGGGACTTTGTTGCTGCACGTGGGCTTTCTTTACTTGTGGTGCATGGGCTTCTCATTGCTGTGGCTTCTCCGTGGCAGAGCATGGGCTCTAGGCACATGGGCTTCAGTAGTTGTGCCACGTGAGCTCAGTAGCTGTGGCTCACTGGCTCTAGAGCATAGGCTCAGTATTTGTGGCACACAGGCTTATTTGCTCCATGGCATGTGGGATCTTCCCAGATAAGGGCTCAAACTTGTGTCCCCTGCATTAGCAGGCAGATTCTTAACCACTGCACCACCAGGGAAGCCCAGTTTTTATAGTTTTAATATGATGCACAATTATATATGTGGGGGTTTGGGGTTGTTGTTTAGTTTCATTTATCCTTCTTGGTGTTCTCTGAGCTCCTTGGATCTGTGGCTTGTCTGGCATTAATTTTGGAAAGTCTTGATCATTAGTATTTTACATATTCTTCTGTTTCTTCTCACTTTCTTCTCCTACTCGTACTCTAATTATATGCCTAGTACCCCTTTTGATATTGTCCCACATTTCTTGGATATTATGTTCTGGTTTTCTTGTCTTTCTTTTTTTCTCTCTTTGCATTTCAGGTTGGGAAGTTTCTACTGACATATATTGAGGCTCACTGATTTTTTTTCAGTCATGTTGTGACTACTGATGAGTCCATCAAAGACATTCTTCATTTCTGTTACTATGTTTCTTATTTCTACAACTTCCTTTTGATCCTTTATTAGAGTTTCTACCTCTCTGCTTATATTCTCCATCTGTTCTTGCATGTAGTCTATCTTTTCCATTATAGCACTTAACAATAATCATAGTTATTTAAATTCCCTGTCTGATAATTCCAATATCTATGTCACATCTGAATCTGGTTCTGCTGATTGCATCTCTTTAGACTGTGTCTTTTCTTGTCTTTAGAGGATTAATACTAAACTGGTTAGAAATTCAACTGTTTTAAATATTTCCTGTAGATATTGGTGCCAGAGACTTCAAATTCCTGCAGTGTCTTTGTCTCACCTGTTGACTTTGGGCTTCTCTCAGTACTCCTCCTCAGAAAATCTGTATCTTGCATCTGTTTCAGCTGTGGTCCATAGTTGTTATTGTGCAGCCCCATCTGTGTGGCATAGGGGAGGGGGAACATTCTACCATCTTCTGATTACATCTCAGTCTTTTAGTGGGTCTATGTCTTCAGGCTGTGACCTTTACAAGTGTTGCTTCAGTGATATAGCTTTTCCATCCTACCTTCTACTTCCTTCCCTTGTTTCAGCTTTACAAATCTATTTTATTGAAGACCTTATGCCTGTTGAGTATGCTTTTTTCCCCCATATTAGGTGAGACAGAAAAGCTAAAGGAGAATAAAATAGAAGGAATGCTTTTCCAAGCTGTGATAAGGCTCTGACAATGTACTTTCACCTAGAGAGTGGTTCTTTGTCATGGAGAAGATCCTGGGCATATTTTATAATGGTCATTCCTCATCTTTCCCTGCCAGAACCACAAAGAATCTTTCTTGGGTCTTTACTATGAGAACCTGGTGGGGTTCCTGGAAGCAAAAGCCACAAAAGTGTAGTGGCCTTCAAAGTTTCTCACTTACACACCAGTCCAATAGTCCACATAGCCTCCAGAAATTCATCAAAATTACCAGTTAAGTGTTTTACCAGTTTATGGCTCCAGCAACTTCTGCTTCAGGTAAGCATATATCATCTTTTTCTCTCTGGATATACTTGTCTCTCCAGATTTCAGAGTTGTGGTTTGTCCTGTGACCTCAGTTTTTTGATGTGTCCATGAAAAGTTGTTGATTTTCAGTTTATCTGGGCTTTTCTTTTTGTAGGGACAGGAATGATAACTTCTAAGCTCTATACATGATAGAGCTGAAACTTGAAAGTCATTTTTCCTCTGTTTTCTTTCATAAACTGAATCTTATAACTCTTTTATTGAATTTTTAAAATTTTGGCTTTCCTATTTTACATTTTCAAGAGTTCTTTCTGGTTTTCTAAGGTTTTTAAACCACATCCTGTTCTTATTTTTTGAGTGCCACATCTGCTTTTATCTTTCTAAGGACACTAATTTTTCATTGGAATTCTAAAGACTTTGTACAAATAAAATTTCTTTGGGTTTCAAATTTCACTTTCACAATTTAGAATTAAATTTTTTTCTCACTCTTTTTGGGAGTAGTTTTGCTTCATTAAAAGCATTATTATACTGGAAACCACTTTTCAGGTTTTGTGTTTTTAAATATCTAGTTATGTCTTAACAGATATCATATCTATCAGAGACCAAAAACCTTAGTTAAATTTAAAAACTTTTCTGGTATGGACTAAGAAGTGGACTAATTGTTCACAACATGTTGACAGCTCTCTTTAAATCTTTGTAGGTTCCAACAGATGTACAATATTCAAAACATCTGGCCAAGGAGAAATTATTAGGCTGCCCCTGAGTGGAAGAAATTAGCATTGCTTTCAGAGAAACAGTTCTTTTTAGTTCTTACAGGTGAGGATTGCAGTCCTTAAGTTGTTTTGCTCTATTTTTCAAATAACATTATAAAATGCCAATGAATCCCCAGCTAGAGATAATGCTACTATTTCTTTAAAACAATTTTTTTGTATTATGAACTTCTAGTAAAAATCTTAAAACATCTTTTAAATAATTCATTATTATAGACTCTTCCATGGCAGGTGTCCAGCTAGACATCTGGCTGTTCTACAGTCTAAAACACAGGATTGTTTATCTCTACATACAAAAGCTTCTGTCAATATTAATACTCTTAGTTCAAAACTAGAAAAAAAAAACTGCTGTTACTACCATCTGCCATTTGTTGAGTCCTATTAAATGCCAGATACTAGTCTAATCTTCAAAGATAACTGGTATTATACTCAAATCACAGAAAAAGGGAACTGAAGCATAGAGAGGTTAATGACTTCCTCAAAGTCATAGAACCAGATAAGTGGGAAGCCAGAATTCTCACCCATGTCTCTCTGGTCTATATCCACTCCCCATACCTTCTTTGTTTCCAGATTTGTGTCCATTTTTAGGGGTCTGTTAACATTGTGAATGATCTTGTGTAATTCTTTCTTCATGATCATTTTCCCATTCAGCCGAGAAATTTCTATTTCAAGATCTCTCTATCTAAAGTCTTCAGAATTAGTATTTTTGATACCTGTATAAAATATTTTTGATGTCTGTGTAAAGTCTTGCTCCATTTAAGTAGTCTTGTTATGTATAAGACTTCACTGGAGAAGACTTCCATGGAGGTAAAGAAGTCAATCGCAAGTGCAAGGACCAGGAAAGCATCACCTATGAGATCCTCCATTAGTCTTCTCTACTTACCAAGGCTTCTGTGACACTGGACTGACCTTGAAGTGGAGGAAGGGGAGTCACATGATACCTGAGTTTGGGAACTACCATAACAGGTCAATCACTGTGACCACTGGGAGCATGAGTCAGAACTACTAAAAATGGCTGAAGCTTATCCAAACAATGACCTGAAATTAAGCACTAAAATCTATCATCTCCTAAGAAATAGTCACTAGCTTCCTGACAGTGTAGTCACCAGATCCCTATGAAATTAGAGGAAGGCAGTGAGTAAAGAAGCCTCCTTGGAGATAAGAAAACACCAGTGGTCATAGTTGACTGTGATTATCAAAATAATCTGATAATTAATCTAGTAACACTGAAACTTGCATGTATCCTGGAAAGACAGAAGTGCATCCAAAATGTATCCAAAAAGGCCATGCTTTCTCTGAAAAAAAGGATGGTGAAATGGCAATTCCATGAGACCCTAAAACTCCAAAGAACTGCTGAAACACTTTCTCAAGCATAAAATCTAAATAAATTTATGTATTTTACTAGACCCAAGAAATATTGGGTTGGCAAAAAAATTCCTTGGTTTTTAAAGTAATAATAAAGGACACATTTTTCATTTTTACCAAGAACTTTATTGAACAACTTATTCACCCTTTTTTTTTTTCTTCCACCACGGAGCACAGGCCCCGGACGCACAGGCCCAGCGGCCATGGTCCACGGGCCCAGCCCCCCCGCGGCATGTGGGACCCTCCCGGACCGGGGCACGAACCCATGTCCCCCGCACCGGCAGGCGGACTCCCAACCACTGCGCCACCAGGGAAGCCCCGTATTCACCCTTTTGTTCCACTACCTTCTGCCATTTTCCAGGCAACTTCATAATTCCATCTTCCCCAAACGTTTTATCTTTTTGAGCAAAGAACTGTTCCAGGTGCCTTTTACAGTCTTCCAGGGAATTGAAAATTTTTCCATTAAGAGAATTTTGTAAAGACTGAAATAAATGGAAATCCAAAGGTGCAATGTCTAGTGAATATGGCGGATGAATCAGAACTTCCCAGACAAGCTGTAACAGTTTTTGCCTGGTCATCAAAGAAACATGCGGTCTGGCGTTGTCCTGAGGGAAGATTATGCATTTTCTGTTGACTAATTCCGGACGGTTTTCGTCCAGTGCTGCTTTCAGTTGGTCTAATTGGGAGCAGTATTTGGAATTAATCATTTGGTTTTCCGGAAGGAGCTCATAATAGAGGACTCCCTTCCAATCCCACCATATAAACATCACCTTCTTTGGATGAAGACCAGCCTTCGGTGTGGTTGGTGGTGGTTCATTTCCCTTGCCCCATGATCTCTTCCATTCCTCCTTATTATACGGTATCCAATTTTCACCTCCTGTTACCATTTGTTTTAAAAATGGAATGTGTTCGTTGCCTTTACGTAGAGAATTGCATGTGGAAATATGGTCAAGAAGGTTTTTAATCACTTAACTTGTGTGGGAGCCAAACACCAAAGCGACTAACATAAACAAGCTGGTGTAAGTGATTTTCAGTGCTTGATTTGGATATTTTGAGCATGTCCGCTATCTCCCGTGTGGTATAAAGTTGATTGTTCTCAATTAATGTCTCGATTTGATTGCTGTCAACTTCAATTGGTCTATCTGACCCTGGAGCATTGTCCAGTGAGAAATCTCCAGCACGAAACTGCACAAACCACTTTTGACACGTTTGATCAGTCACAGCATCTTCATGCACCAGACAAATCTTTTTTTGTGTTTCAGTTGCGTTTTTACCTTTCTTGAAATAATAAAGTTTAAATATGCCGAAAATGTTGCTTTTTTTCTTCCATCTTCAATATTAAAATGGCTACAGAAAAATTTACCAATTTTGATTTTTTTTTAAATGCATGTTGAGGGCTTCCCTGGTGGCGCAGTGGTTGAGAGTCCGCCTGCCGATGCACGCGACACGGGTTCGTGCCCCAGTCCGGGAGGATCCAACATGCCGCTGAGCGGCTGGGCCCGTGAGCCATGGCCGCTGAGCCTGCGCGTCCGGAGCCTGTGCTCCGCAACGAGAGAGGCCACAACGGTGAGAAGCCCGCGTATCGCAAAAAAACAACATTAATAATAAAAATGCATGTTGATATGACAGATGTCACAATATAATCTAACAAAATTGTTTTTAATGACGTTAAAGACAACTAAGCACTACTAGAGCCATCTTACGGAAAAACCCAACGAAGTTTCTAGCCAACCTAATATTTAATTTTGTGTGTGGTATGAGTTATAATAATATTTTTTATGTCAGTATCGCTTCTTAAATTTGAACTAATTTATTGGTATCTCATCATTTCAGCTCCAGAGAAATGTAGTGCTGTGCCCACCTAATTGAGACAAGCTGGTTCTCTATAGGGAGATGCAAATTAGCTTAGAAGTCATGGATTATCCATTAATAGTGACATGGTGGGGTGGGGATGTCTTGTAGAGAGAAGGTTTGGGCATTGGGAAGATGATACTGTGTCTAACTTTTAATAATCAATAGAGTACTTTTGAAGATGCTGCCTCAATTTAAAAGGGAGTTTTTATCCAAACTTGGCACCCAAATAATCATTTCTCGCTCTCTTGTTTTAAATAACAGCTTTATTGAGGTATAATGCGTATATCCTAAAACTTACCTTTTAAAGTATACAATTCAGTGGGGTTTTTGGGTGTATGTGTATTCACAGTTATGCAACCTTCACTATCTTATTCCAGAACATTTTCATCATGCTAAAAAGAAACCCCATACTCATTTGCAGTCATTCCCCATTAAATCATTTCTCTTTGGCATTCATCTTCTGGGCAGTTTTACAGGGTGTTCCTGCCTTGTCCTGGACTCTGTGTGCTCTCTATTCATGTATAAACTTCTATAACATGTGCTTAAATTATTCCTGTCAACTCTGAGTCTTCCTAGCACCTAGCCACTGGCTGTTTTTCTGGCTGTGTCCAGCTAGGGCCCAGCTCTACCTACCTGACTCTACAGAGAAAAATCCCCCTCCAAGAGTGCTCCAAAACTCCATGGGAATGTGTCAATCTGCTACTTCCCGTGGTTTTCCAAGAAATACAATAGATATGTAAAAATGTTTTTGGAATTATAATTGCCAATGAAAGCTCTTTGAGATTTCATTAGCTTGGAGCTCTTTTCCAAACAACGTTTGTAGTTTGATCAATATAACACAGTAATATACATATCTTTGCTTTGCTAAATGGTTAAAACACTTCACACAGTTTATTAAAAATATCAGAAAACTGATAAAGTTAAAAAGTAAATAAAATAAATATTAAAATAAGTTGGAAATCATCTATTCTATTGCTTCATAGTTAACCATTCCCTCCTTCATAAATAAGGATGACTCTTTTATGTTCCACTTTTTGTATTATCGTTTTCTTCACCTACATCAAGTATTATTTAAGGATCATGCTTTCTCTCTTTTACTCCAACACACTAGTTTTTATTTTGTTTCTATTTTTCAATTATGATGATATTAAAGCAATTTTTAAAGGAAAAATATCCATCCATAATCCCACACACACCTAGTAAAATTGCTGCTATTTTTCTCTTCATTTTTACTTTTTTCCCAGAAAACATATTTTTTTGATTAATTTTCCTGAAATAACTCTATAATACATTTCCCCCTGTATTTCTGCAGGAAAATTTTAAGAAACCCCCATCAAGTTTCTTTCAGGTTGCTTGTAGGCTTTCTATAGGTTTACGCTTACAAACTCAGGAATCTGATAAATTCTACTTCACATGATTACTATAACAAAAACTCCTTTCCACATGGGCCTTTCTATAGAGCTTGTCACAGCATACCAGCTGGCTTTATCAGAGGTGGAAGCAAGAGGGTAAGAAAGAATGCCAGCAAAAGAACATGCTCCCTTTTTCCTTTTCTACAGATACATTTTCTCATAGCTATAACTCAGGTTGCATATATTTTTGTGTCCTTACTTTTCCACTTAACCCAGTTACTTTAACTTATCCCATGTATAATACCATTAATTTCAAAGCCTCATAACAGATTGTTCTATATTTTACATATATTTTACTTACACATTTTTTATTTTGGGGCTAATATGATAGCTCCAAATTTTTCAAAAGTATAATTTGGATAAGGAAAATGTTGAAACTACCTGGTAGAAGAAATGAAGCAGACTTTGAGCATGGTCAGGCCCCATACACTGAGTTTAAGACTCTCCATCAAATAAGGGGAGACTAAGACTGCTCTGGGTTTAGGGTCTAGAAGTAGTAGGGAAGGAGATATGGGGAAAGGGCAGGGCCTCTATCTAATGTCAGATGGAATTGAAATATTTGGGTCCCTTCTCAGATCCTGGGGCCACATCAGAGGAGAGTGCTTACAAGGTCATCTCTCTTCTGCTATCCACTTTCTTCATGGTGATTCCTCCCTAGGAGTAGCCCCAAACTTCGATTGACTGGGTGGTTGCTTGATGGCTAAACCATGTAGAGGTCATTCTTCCCAAGGGCTGGTAGAAGAACTGGCTCATCTGCAGTGAGCTAGCTCCTTCTTCTTTTTTTTTTTTTTTTTTTTTGCAGTACGCGGGCCTCTCACTGTTGTGGCCTCTCCCGTTGCGGAGCACAGGCTCCGGATGCGCAGGCTCAGCGGCCATGGCTCACGGGCCCAGCCACTCCATGGCATGTGGGATCTTCCCAGACTGGGGCACGAACCCGTGTCCCCTGCATCGGCAGGCGGACTCTCAACCACTGCGCCACCAGGGAAGCTGTAGCTCCTTCTTTAGGGAGGAAGCACCATGGTTCTCAGAAAACTTGGATTCAACAGCACTGGCAGAGAAAGGGCAGGAACAGAGTCAGAAACAGTTACTTCTTGTTTCTTCAGAAGCCAACTTATCATCTCTTCTCCAACTCTGCCTGACTCCAACTCTTCCTCCTGGGTTCCCTAATTTTGGGCAGGCTCCACCATCCATCCTGTTACCCAAATCACACACCTGGATGTCCACATGACACTGTCCTCTTCTGACCAAGTATTTTCTGATCACATACGAATATTACAATAAATAAAGAATCTAATCCATGACTACATATTGTCAAGTGGTTGAAGGAATTATTGAATAAGTGGACTGATAGTATTAAAGGTTTTTCTGTGTGCAGAAGGTCAATAGGCACATGAAAAGATGCTTATCACTGCTAATTACTAGAGAAAAGCAAATCAAAACTACAATGAGGTATCATCTCACACCAGTCAGAATGGCCATCATCAAAAAATCTACAAACAATAAGTGCTGGAGAGGGTGTGGAGAAAAGGGAACCCTTATGCATTGTTAGCGAGAATGTAAATTGATACAGCCACTATGGAAAACAGTATGGAGGTTCCTTAAAAAACTAAAAATAGAACTACCATATGACCCAGCAATCCCACTACTGGGCATATACCCTGAGAAAACCATAATTCAAAAAGAGTCATGTACCAAAATGTTCATTGCAGCTCTATTTACAATAGCCAGGACATGGAAGCAACCTAAGTGTCCATCAACAGATGACTGGATAAAGAAGATGTGGCACATATATACAATGGAATATTACTCAGCCATAAAAAGAAACTAAATTGAGTTATTTGTAGTGAGGTGGATGGATGTAGAGTCTGTCATACAGAGTGAAGTAAGTCAGAAAGAGAAAAACAAATACTGTGTGCTAACACATATATATGGAATCTAAGAAAAAGAAAAGAAAAAAAAAGTCATGAAGAACCTGGGGTAAAACGGGAATAAAGACACAGACCCACTAGAGAATGGACTTGAGGCTATGGGGAGGGGGAAGGGTAAGCTGTGACAAAGTGAGAGAGTGGCATGGACATATATACACTACCAAATGTAAAATAGATAGCTAGTGGGAAGCAGCCGCATAGCACAGGGAGATCAGCTCGGTGGTTTGTGACCACCTAGAGGGGTGGGATAGGGAGGGTGGGAGGGAGGGAGACCCAAGAGGGAAGAGACATGGGAACATATGTATATGTATAACTGATTCACTTTGTTATAAAGCAGAAACTAACACACAATTGTAAAGCAATTATACTCCAATAAGGATGTTAAAAAAAAAAAACAAACACATGCACTCCAATGTTCATAGCAGCACTATTTACAATAGCCAGGACATGGAAGTAACCTAAATGTCCATCAACAGAGAAATGGATAAAGAAGGTGTGGTACACATATACAATGGAATATTACTCAGCCATAAAAAGGAACAAAATTGGGTCATTTGTAGAGTTGTGGATGGACCTACAGAGTGTCATAGAGTGAATAAGTCAAAAAGAGAAAAACAAATATCGTTTATTAATGCATATATGTGGAATCTAGAAAACTGGTATAGATGATCTTATTTGCAAAGCAGAAAAGAGACACAGACATAGAGAACAAATGTATGGATACCAAGGGGGAAAGGGGGGTGGTGGGAGGAATTGGGATATGGGGATTGACACATATACACTATTGATACTATGTATAATATAAATAACTAATGAGAACATACTGCATAGCACAGGGATCTCTACTGAATGCACTCTGATGACCTAAATGGGAAGGAAATCTAAAAAAGAGGGGATATATGTATATTTATAGATGATTCATTTTGCTGTACAGTAGATACCAACAAAACATTGTAAAGCAACTATACTCTAATAAAAATTAATTTTAAAAAGTCTACAAATAGTAATGCTGGAGGGAGTTGTGGAGAAAAGGGAACCCTCTTACACTGTTGGTGGGAATGTAAATTGGTGCATCCACTATGGAAAACAGTATGGAAGTTCCTCAAAAAACTAAAAATAGAGTTTCCATATGATCTAGCAATCCCACTCCTGGGCATATATACAGACAAAACTATTATTTGAAAAGGCACATGCACCCCTATGTTCATAGCTGCACTATTTACAATAGCCAAGACATGGAAACAATCTAATGCCCATTGACAGATGAATGAATAAAGAAGATGTGGTACACACACACACACACACACACACACACACACACACACACACACACACACACACACAATGGAATATTACTCAGCCATTAAAAAGAATGAAATAATGCCATTTGCAGCAACATGAGATTATCATACTAAGTGAAGTAAGTCAGAAAGAGAAAGACAAATACCATATTATATCACTTACATGTGGAGTCTAAAATATGACACAAATGAACATACCTATGAAACAGAAACAGACCCACAGACATAGAGAACAGACTTCTGGTTGCCAAGGGGAAGGGGGGTTGGGGGAGGGAAGGATTAAGAGCTTGGGATTAGCAGATGCAAACTATATATTATATATAGGCTAAATAAACAACAAAGTCCTACTGTACAGCACAGGGAACTATATTCAATATCCTGTGATAAACCATAATGGAAAAAGAATATATATATATAAAACTGTCACTTTGCTGTACAGCAGAAACTAACACAACATTGTAAATCAACTACACTTCAATAAATTTTTTTTACATAAAGAATTTTTTTAACTTTTTACTTTATATTGGAGTATAGTTGATTAACAATGTTGTGGTAGTTTCAGGTGTACAGCAAAGTGATTCAGTTATACATGTATATGTATCTATTCTTTTTCAAATTCTTTTCCCATTTAGGTTATTACATAATATAGAACAGAGTTCCCTGTGCTATACAGTAGGTCCTTGTTGGTTTTTAAAGTCCATTTAAAAAAAGATTTTTCTATGTGTAGAATGTAAAAAAACTGTAGATATTTAAGAACACATTTATTACTAGATGCTTCCATGTATATCTTCAATTAAAATAATTCTGACCAAACACGGTTTACTTCAGATTGCTTGTGTCTGGCATACGAGAAGCGTTTAATCAAACTGGTATGGTTTTCACATGATGTCCACAACCACTAGCAACTTTTGATTCATTTCTGACTGAAGACAATGATTCAAATAGGCAGAATGTTCTTTTGCTGTGTTGAAAACTTTAAAATTTTAAAAATTTTCTAGGGACTTCCCTGGTGGCACAGTGGTTAAGAATACACCTGCCACTGCAGGGGACACAGGTTTGAGCCCTGGTCTGGGAAGATCCTACATGCCACAGAACAACTAAGCCTGTGTGCCACAACTA
Organism: Delphinus delphis; assembly: GCF_949987515.2. Lineage (NCBI taxonomy): Eukaryota > Metazoa > Chordata > Mammalia > Artiodactyla > Delphinidae > Delphinus > Delphinus delphis. The sequence goes on from NC_082688.1 coordinate 56,170,590, forward strand.
CGGAGCCTGAGCTCTAGAGCCTGCAAGCCACAACTACTGAGCCCGCATGCCACAACTACTGAAGCCAGTGTGCCTAGAGCCCATACTCTGCAACAAGAGACGCCACTGCGATGAGAAGCCCGTGCACCACAACAAAGAGTAGTCCCCACTAGGCACAAGTAGAGAAAGCTTGCACGCAGCAACGAAGAACCAATGCAGCCAAAAATTAATTAATTAATTAAAAAAATAAGTAACAAAATATTCTAATCTGGTTGCTTTAACAAACAAATAGCAAGGGAAAAAAGAGGAGAAGGTGAACTGCAGAAAACCAGAGAGACTTAAGAGATATAATGAGAAATGTTTGGATCCTGATGTGAACAAACTAAAGGTTAAAAAATTCTGAGACAGACCAGGACATCTGAACTATGACTGGATATTTTATAATATTAAAGAATTAATATTTTTTAGATGTGAATTGTGCTTTTATGTTTTAGAAAAGAGTCCTTCAGAGAAAGACAAATACCATATGATATCACATATACGTGGACTCTAAAAAAGTTGAACTCATAGAAACAGGGTAGAATGGTGGTTGCCAAGGGCTGGGGGGCAGGGGGGAATGTGGAGATATTGGTCCAAGGGTATAAACTTCCAGTTACAAGATGAATAAGTTCTGGGGATCTAAGGTAGAGCACGGTGACTATAGTTAACAATGTTTTATTATATTCTTTAAAGTTGCCAAGAGAGTAGACCTTAAATGCTCTCACCACTACCACGACCACCAAGAAAAAAAAAAAAGGTAATTATATGAGGTGATGGATGTGTTAACGAACTTTATGGTGGTGATCTTTTCACAATATATATGTATCAAATAATCCAATGTACATCTTAAACTTACACAATATTATATGTCAGTTATACTCAATAAACCTGGGGAGGAAAAAAGAGTCCTCACCTTTTATAGAAGCATAATGAAGTATTGACAGATGAATTGAGATAATGTCTGAGATTTGCTTTAAACAATACAGTAGGGTGGTGGGGCTGGCTGGGTGAAAAGTAGATGAAACAAGACAGGTTCACTGGCAAGCTGTTTGGCTGGCCATGACTCCTCATGTTACTACTTCACCTCAAGACCCTGACTCTCACCACTTCATGGCTACCCTCCTTTTGACTTTACCTTCTGCTGGTAACTATCTCAGTTACTAATTCAGAGGTAGCAGGAACTTGGAGGCAGATGCCTCATCTCTTCTATAGTTGGATCCAACATTTCAGATTACTTCTCAGCAGGACAGAAATTTTACTCTCCATGCATTTGACAGGCTTAATTTAGCTTAGCAGCTTTCAAACTTCTTTCATGGCAGAAACATTTTCTCAAACAAAATCTTAAACAAACTTAGATATATAAACATATAAAAGTGGAGCCACTCCAATTGACCAATCATCTAGGAAAACACTCTATGCTGGCTCATATTAAAGAAAGTGCATGTTCTAAGATAAGCCAAGGGGGAAGACAGATGCAAAGCTACATCAAAGTAGGGCTCTTCCTAGAAATGTTGCTGGACTGAGCATGGTGAGAAATGAGGGGAGAGAAGATACAAGAGTCTGGAGTCAGGCTTTGGGCACAGCTTCTGCAATAGCCAGTGGTCCCTTTCTTCCAGATATCCTGTTGTTGGGTAAGTTGCTTTGCACAACTTTATCCTCACCATGGGATCCACTCTACTCTTGCCCATTATGATTGTTTGCTCATTCTATGCACCCATGCAGAGGCATGTCTCACTCAGGCTGTCCCCACTCATGACCACATGAGATTTTTCCTAGTACAGAAAGTTTTATTCACTGGTGATTAAAACCTGATTCATGAGTGAGTCTTACACCAACGTAGGTCATGATTTACAAAAAGCCTGCAAATTTCCTTATTTCCAAGAACTGGATAGTTAGTTTTTTCTTGGCTAGGTTTAGAACAGCTTACCATGTATGGAAAGGGAGTCCTTTCTTTGGGAACTTCTATTGTAGTAGGTGCTAAGCTATCTGGTGGGATCCATGGTTTCCTTCTTTTAGAAGCATCCCTGGAGTGTGCCACTCAGGGCTCAAGATTCTTTGCCAGAAAATGGCTGGAGAGGAATTCTATAGGTATGAATCACAAAGGCTTAGCTTTCTTAATATTTATTAGTGTTTTATGTTAATACATATCTGCAACTTTTCTCATTCCTAATTTTAACATATATTCATCAGCTGACGAATTTGGCTATAGTAAGTACCTGGTGAGCTCAACTAAGTGGGACTCAATATTATTAGTTGTGGTGTAGTTGTTGTTGTTAAAAAACGTTATTTTTAAAAGTTTTAGATTTACAGAAAAGTGTTACTGTTATTATATGAAGGTCAACTACATATAATCCTCATGTTAAGGGTACAGGAGACAATAGTTATCCTCTTAGAGTCAACCACTCAATCTTGCCCCTTTCACCAATTTCCCAATCTGTAACACTGGCCAATCACTTTGGATCTTTTAACTAGCAAATCTCACTAACCAGGGGTCCAGTACCCCAAAACTAGACCCAGGGAGGAGGGAGTGGGGGGAAGGCAAGGTACCAGACATGGTCCATTGGACATAACTTTAGCATCATTAACAGAAAGTTCTTGAGACCAGCCAAAGGGGCCAGTTACTATGTAAAAGAAAGATGGGTAAAACCAGAAACCATAAAACTCCTAGAAAAGAATATAAGTGGAACCCTCTTTAGCATAAATTGTAGCAATACTCTTTTGGCTCCATCTCCTAAGCAAAGGAAATAAAAGCAAAAATAACAAATGGGACCTAATTAAATTTAAAAGCTTTTGCCCAGCAAAGGAAACCATTGCCAAAATAAAAATACAAACTACTGAATGAGAGAAAATATTTTCAAATGATGTGACCAATAAGGGGTTAATATCCAAAATATATGAACAGCTTATACAACTCAACATCAAAAAAACAAACAACCTGATTAAAAAATGGGCAGAAGACCTGAATAGACATTTTTCCAAAGAAGACATACAGATGGCCAACAGGCACGTGAAAATATGCTAATGATTATTAATCATCAGAGAAAAGCAAATTAAAACCACAAAGAGATATCACATCACACCTGTCAGCATCAAAAACCCCCACAAATAACCAACATTGGTGAGGATGTGGAGAAAAGGGAATCCTCATACACTGTTGGTGGAAATGTAAATTGGTGCAGCCACTGTGGAAAACAGTATGGAGCTTTCTCAAAAAACTAAAAGTAGAACTACCATATGACCCAGAAATTTCACTCTTGGGTATCTATCCGAAAAAATAATGAAAACAGTAATTCGAAAAGATACATGCCCCAATGTTCATAGCACATTATCTACAATTGCCAACGTATGGAAGCAACCTAAATGCCCATCAACAGATGTATGGGTAAAGAAGATGCGGTATACACACACACACACACACACACACACACACACACAGTAGAATATTACTCAGCCATAAAAAAAAATGAAATTTTGCCATTTGCAACAACATGGGTGGACTTGGAGAATATTATGCTAAGTGAAATAAGTCAGACAGACAAAGACAAATACTGTATGATAACACTTATATGTGGAATCTAAAAAATACAACAAACTAGCGAATATAACAAAAAAGAAACAGGGAGGAATCAAGATGGTGGAATAGAAGGATGTGGAACTCACCTCCTCTCACAAATACTTCAAAAATACATGTGGAAAAATTTTCACAGAATACCCTACTGAATGCTGGTAAAAGATATCAGATATGCAGAAGTGCAAGAAAGATCACATAACCAGGTAGGATGAAAGAAAAAAAGAAATTGGGACAGGACCTGTACCCCGGGAGGGAGCTGTGAAAGAGGAAATGTTCCCGTACCCTGGGAGCCCCCTTCAGAGGTGGGGAGATCAGCCTGGACAGGAAGGGAGCTTCAGAGGCTCAGAGGAGAGTGCAGCAGCTGGTTGGCAGCAAGCAGAACAGAGAGAGACTGGCACATAGGACCTGCACTACCTCGCTGCAATCCCCTGTCCAAGATGCACGCCTGCTGGTATATGTGGGGGCTGGGTGCTGAAACTCCAGTTTCAGAGGACAGACCAGGGAGAGGACTGGGGTCGGCTGCATGGAGACAGCCAGAAGGGGCTGGAGAGTGGTGCAGGCCACAACTGGGGGGTTTATGTGGAAGAAGCCCAGGCCTGCCATAGAAGCAAAGCACCATTGCTAAGGGATATGCGAAGGGAGGTATGGGGCCTGCCATAGCGGGCGCTTTCTCCGCTCCAATTTTATGAGCTCTGGGAGTAGGACAATGGGTGCTACCATGGCTGGGATGGGTCCAGCCTTAGCAGCTGTGGGCTTTGTGGGCATGTGCATGCAGAGGTAGGTCCGGGATCTGGGCTGCTTCCATAGCTCCCACAGTGGGTCCAGGTGTATGACTACTATAGTCCTGGTACCTGACTTCAGTAAACTGGCACCTAAGGATCTGTGCTGGTGGTTTTGTGAACACAGTGACTAAGGGTCACTAGAGCTAATTGCCTGCATTCCCACAGTGGAGGCGAGGTTGAGGGAAGTGCCAACAACAGTGTATTTTGTGAGCCCAAACAGATGACACCACAGAGCACACTCCCTGGTGGACAGCTCTGATGAAGGAATACTCAGTGGCTCCTCTCCCAGCTGGGGTGCTCCAGTCCTGCCTACCTCACACTACAGCGCAGAAACAGATCCGGGGGCTTCTATTCCAACAACCAGGGCACAGACCTTGCCCCTGACAGGGCAGTGACAAACACAGAGCAAAGAAGAGGCCCCACTCAATATCCAGTGCAGGCTCTAGTCACCAGAACACCAGTCATGCCCCCTATCAAGGGGATAACAGCCAGCACACAGTGAGGAAAGAGCCAGCAGGCATCCACACTAAAAACAGCCCTTGCACAAAAAATATTAAACCCATGCAGGCTATGCAGGGACACTCCCACATAAAAATAGCCCTCCAAGACCACAGTAGAAAACTGTTTCTCCTAAACTCATAGAATAAGAGAAATATAAGTAAAGTGAAGAAGCAGAGCTTTGAGACGGAAAAGCAATAAGGCAACAGAGATCCTAAATGATACAATAGAACCGTTAGACTTAATTGATAATTTCAAGACATTACATCCCCAAAAACAGAATACACATTCTTTTCAAGTGCACATGGAACATTCTCTAGGATAGACCCCATACTAGGGCACAAAACAAGGCTTGACAGATTTAAGAGTATAGAAATAATTTCAAGCCTCTTTTCTGACTACAACATCATAAAACTAGAAAGCAAACACAGTAAAAGAAATAAGAAAAAAATGATTACATGCCGGCCAAACAACACGCCACTAAAAAACCAATTGGGTCAATGATGGAATCAGAGAAGAAATTTAAAAATACCTTGAGGCAAATGAAAGTGAAAAGACAACCATAAAAAATCTGTGGGATGCAGCAAAAGCAGTTCTTAGAGGGAAGCTCATAGTCATAGAGGGCTTCTTCAGAAAACAAGAAAAATCTCAAATAAACAACCTAACCCACTACCTAAAAGAATCAGGAAAAGAAAAACAAAAAAACCCCTAAAGTCAGCAGAAGGAAGGAAATAATAAAAACCAGAGAGGAAATAAATAAGAGGTTAAAAACAATAGACAAAAGTCAATAAAATCAAGAGTTGGTTCTTTGAAAGGGTAAACCAAATTGACAAACCTCTGGCCAGGCTCACTAAGAAGAAAAGAGAGAAGACCCAAATAAACAAAATAAGAAATGAAAGAGGAGAAATCACAGCTGATACAGCAGAAATACAAAAAACTGTATGAGAATACTATGAACAATTATATGTCAACATATCCAACAACCTATTTAGAAGAAATGGACAATTTTCTAGAAACATATAGCCCACCAAAACTGAATGAAGAAGAAATAGATAACTTGAGCAGACCAATCCCTAGAAGTGAAATAGAATCTGTAAAAAAAAAAAAAAAAAGACCAGGACCAAATGGCTTCACAGGCAAATTCTACCAAACATACAAAGAAGAACTTATACTGATCCTTCTCAAACTCTTCTAAAAGACTGAAGAAGAAGGCACACTTCCAAAGACATTCTATGCAGCCACCATCACCCTGATACCAAAACCAAAGACACTATCAGAAAAAAAATATATAGATCAATATCTTTGATAAATATTGCAAAAATTCTGAACAAAATATTAGCAAACCGAATCCAATAATATATAAAAAAGGTCATACACAATGACCAAGTTAGATTCATCCCATGGTCAGTCAGAAGGATGGTTCAACATATGCAAATCAAGCAATGTGATACACCACATTTACAAAAAAAAAGACAAAAGCCACATGATCATATCAATAGATGCAGAAAAAGCATTTGATAAAATTCAACATCGATTTGTGGTAAAAATCCTTATGATAGTGGATAAAAAAAGAACATATCTCAACATAATAAAAGCTGTTTATGACAAACCTACAGCCAATATAATACTCAATGGTGAAACGCTGAAAGCCTTCCCACTAAAATTTGGAACAAGACAAGTACGCCCACTCTCATCACTTCTATTCAACATACTTTGGAAGTCCTAGACACAGCAATCAGACAAGAAAAAGAAATAAAACGTATTCAGATTGGTAGGGAAGAGGTAAAATTGTCATTATATGTAGATGACGTGATACAGTGTATAGAAAACCCTAAAGATTTCACACAAAAACTACTAGAACTGATAAATGAATTCAGCAAGGTAGCAGGATAGAAGATTAACATAAAGAAATCGATTGCATTTCTTTACAGCAACAATGAAATACCAGAAAAGGAATGTAAACAAACAAGTCCTTTTAAAATTGAATAAAAAAACAATAAAATACTTAGTAATAAACCTCATCAAGGAGGTGAAAGACATTTATGCTAAGAACTACAAAGCTTTAATAAAGGAAATTGAAGATGATTCAAAGAAATGGAAAGATATCTCATGCTCTTGGATTGGAAGAATGAATATTGTTAAAATGGCCATACTACCCAAAGCAATCTACAGATGTATTGTGACCCCTATCAAATTACCTATGCCATTTTTTCACAGAACTAGAATAATCCTAAAATTTATATGGAACCATAAAAGATCCAGAATTGCCAAACCAATTCTGAGGAGGCATAACCCTCTCAGACTTCAGACAATACTACAAAGCTATAGTCATCAAAACAGTGTAGTATTGGCACAAAAAGACATGTGGATCAATGGAAAAGAATAGAGAGCCTAGAAATAAACCCAGACACCTATGGTCAATTAATCTTTGACAAATGAGGCAAGAATATACAATGGGGAAAAGACAGTCTCTTCAGCAAGAGGCATTGGGAAAGTTGGACAGCAACATGCAAATCAGTGAAGTTAGAACATACCCTCACACCATACACAAAAATAAACTCAAAATGACTTAAAGACTTAAATATAAGACAAGACACCATAAAACTCCTAGAAGAGAAGGTAACATTCTCTGACAATAAATTGTACCAATGTTTTCGTAGGTTAGTCTCCCAAGGCAATAGAAATATAAGCAAAAATAAACAAAGAGGACCTAATCAAGCTTATAAGCTTTTGCACTGCAAAAGAAACCATAAACAAAATGAAAAGATAACATATGGACTGGGAGAAAATATTTCCAAATGGTGTGACTGACAAGGGCTTAATTTCCAAAATATACAAACAGCTCATACAATTCAATAACAAAAAAAGAAACAACCCACTCGAAAAATGGGCAGAAGACCTAAATAGACATTTCTCCAAAGAAGACATACAGATGGCCAATAGGCATGTGAAAAGATGCTCATCATCGCTAATTATTAGAGAAATGCAAATCAAAACTATGAGGTACCACCTCACACTGGTCAGAATGGCCAATATTAAAAAGTCTACAAGTAATAAATGTTGGTAAGGGTGTGGAGAAAAGGGAACCCTCTTACACTATTGGTAGGAATGTAAATTTGTGCAGGCACTATGGAAAACACTATGGAGGTTCCTCAAAAAACTAAAAATAAAGTTGTCATATGATCCAGCAATCCCTCTCCTAGGCATATATCTGGAGAAAACTTTAATTTGAAAACATACATGCACCCAATGTTCATAGCAGCACTATTTACAATAGCCAAGACATGGAAACAACCTAAATGTCTATCAACAGATAAATGGTTAAGGAAGATATGGTGGGACTTCCCTGGTGGCGCGATGTTTAAGAATCTGCCTGCCAATGAAGGGGACACGGGTTTGAGCCCTGATCCAGGAAGATCCCACATGCCATGGAACAACTAAGCCTGTAAGTCACAACTACTAAGCTTGTGCTCTAGAGCCCAAAAGCCACAACTACTGAGCCTGCGTGCCACAACTACTGAAGCCCACAGGCCTACAGCCCATGCTCTGCAACAAAGAGAAGCCACCACAATGAGAAGCCTGCATACTGCAAGGAAGAGTAGCCCCCACTCGCCGCAACTAGAGAAAGCCCATGTGCAGCAACAAAAACCCAACACAGCCAAAAATAAATAATAAATAAATAAATTTATTAAAAAAGATGTGGTGTATATATATGTGTGTGTGTATATATATTATATTATTATACACACACACACACACACACACACACACACACACAATGGAATATTACTCAGCCATAAAAAAGAATGAAATAATGTCATTTGCAGCAACATGGATGGACTAGAGATTATCATACTAAGTGACATAAGTTATAAAGAGAAAAACAAATATCATATATATCACTTATATGTGTAGCCTAAAATATGACACAAATGAACATCTCTATGAAACAGAAACAGACTCACAGATATAGAGAACAGACTTGTGGTTGTCAAGGGGAGAGGGGTAGGGGAGAGAAGTATTGGGAGTTTGGGATTAGCAGATGCAAACTATTGTATGCCAGATGGATAAAAAATAAGGTCCTACTGTATAGCACAGGGAAATTATATTCAATATCCAATAAACTAATGAAAAAGAATATATATATGTATAGCTGAATCACTTTGCTGTACAGCAGAAATCAACATGACATTTTAAAACAGCTATACTCCAATAAAATTTTTTTAAAAAAGAAACAGACTCACAGATATAGAGAACAAAATAGTGGTTACCAGTGGGGAGAGGAAAGTGGGGAGGGGCAAGGTAGAGGTAGGGAATTAAGAGGTACAAACTATTATGTATAAAATAAATAAGCTACAACACAGGGAATATAGCCAATTGTATACTGTACAGCACAGTGAATATAGCCAATATTTTGACTATAAATGGAGTATTACCTTTAAAAACTGTGAATCACTGTGGTGTACACCTGAAAATTATACAATATTATACATCAACTATACCTCAAATAAGAAAAAAAAACCAGACTCTGGTTAAATGAAAAAAAAAAAAGAAAGATGGGTAGGAAGGAGGAGAGCAACTGTGAACTAAGGGAGGGAGTGAAGGCAAATCCAGTAGCTTAGGTTGTCAGACTAACATGGGCTGGGGCAGCAGATAGCAAGAGAACTGCAGGAAGGGGTCTCTATAGAGCAAACAGGGCTGGCATGAGACTCTAGCCTGATGTGCTTCAGAGATGCCAGGTCCCAATCACCACATGCCCTTCACACATGGTTTGAGGGCTCTGAAGTGGTTGAGGGCTCTGATGTTCCACAGAGAGACTACTTTGCACACTAGTGCCTTCACCTCTTTCATCCCTACATCTCCCAGGAAACTACCTGCCAGTCATTCTCCAGAAAACTAGGCTGAACATTGGACCCACCTAGATGCTTCTGAACTTTACCAATGTCCAGACCCCATGGTTGTGAACTACTGCTCTCAAAGGCCAAGCTTTTTCTTATGCTCCTGGAGTGGAGCCAGAGAGAAGGGAAAAACAGGCTCCACAGGCTGCAGTGTGGCTGCTGGCCAGATGGACTTCTTCTGGCTTGGGATTTAATTTCTGCTGTCCCAGGGCACCTACACCTCTCCTGTGCCCTGATCTACCTGCTGAGGACAGCTCCATCAGTGCAGGTTTTTAAAAATTAATTAATTAATTAATTTTATTTTTGGCTGTGCACGGGCTTTCTCTAGTTGTGGCGAGCGGGGGCTACTCTTTGCTGCAGTGCATGAGCTTCTTATTGCAGTGGCTTCTCTTGTTGTGGAGCATGGGCTCTAGGCACACAGGCTTCAGTAGTTGTGGCACACGGGCTCAGTAGTTGTGGCTCACGGGCTCTAGAGCACAGGCTCAGGAGTTGTGGTGCACGGGCTTAGTTGTTCCATGGCATGTGGGATCTTCCTGGACCAGGGACTGAACCCATGTCTTCTGCGTTGGCACCACTGCACCACCAGGGAAGTCCCATCAGTACAGTTTTTAATTATTGTAACAGCTCTGTCAGAGAGGTCCTAGCAGGAAGACAATGGCACTCCAAACAGGGAACCCAAGCAGGGCTAATGAAAGAATCAGTTACAAAAGTTACAAGCACAGTATGACGGGGAACCGAGCATGGTGCTGCTTTTTGTGCTAGAAGGGTCATGAAGGAGGAGAGGGCTGGGCCCAGAAAGTGTAGTTCTAGGAACGGACTGTCAGGTGGCAGCTGAGGGTTCAGCACAGGGAAACCATCAACATGCAGAGACTTGGTAAGGAGGGAGCTCAGGAACTACAAGCCCTGACCTCGCTCTCCTGTATGTCCCAAGAGTGACTGATCCTTCGGCTAAGGACCCTGGATTTTAAGACAGACATGTGGCACAGATCTGTAGTGTCCCCACACCCACAGCTGAGCCACAGAGACAGAGATGTGCCAACAACTCTCAGCCCTCGTGTCACGTGAGACAGAAATAGATATTTGTTATACTAATCTGGGCAAAGTTGCTGAGCGGGGCAGCCCATAAAGTCAGCCTCTGTAATCACCAGCAGATTGTGGGGGATGGAGAGTGGGCCTAGAGAGGCACACAGAAGGTATCCAGCTCAAAGGCCAGAGATCCCCATCTCTATCTAGGCATCTTCCCTGGGCAGATATCTCTGTCTGAGGGCCAGGGGTCTAGCCTGAGGCAAAGCTGGAAGTATGCTCCTTGGGTCACTGGGTATCTTCCCAGACTGACACCCTCTCCTAGATGAAATTCCTAATGGTGCCTCATTCTTCTTTGTATCCTCTGTGCCCAATACCCGCTCATGGAGACATAATAAAGATGAAGGTGCTGAGTGTACATAAAGCCATTTATCTCTGCCACACTAGTTTCAGAAGATCATATTACTCAAGACAGTCTGGATAATCTCTTAAAAATTAACCTGAAAGGTTTTCCCCCTTTGTCAAAATGTTTGTTGAGCAAGGATTTCCCTGGTGGCTCAGTGGTTAAGAATCTGCCTGCCAATGCAGGGGACATGGGTTTGAGCCCTGGTCCGGGAAGATCCCACATGCCATGGAGCCACTAAGCCCGTGCACCACAACTACTGAGCCTGCACTCTAGAGCCCACGAGCCACAACTATTGAGCCCAAGTGCCACAACTACTGAAGCCCGCGCGCCTAGAGCCCGTGCTCCGCAATAAGAGAAGCACCGCAATGAGAAGCCCGCGCACCACAACGAAGAGTAGCTCCCGCTCTCTGCAACTAGAGAAAGCCCGTGCAGCAATGAAGACCCAATGCAGCCATAAATAAATAAATAAATAAATAAATAAATAAATAAATAAATAAATAAATGTTGAGCAGAATGTGGTATGACTTAAACAATGTACTTACTCAAATAGTTACCGTAAGTGCTTCATCATAAGGCTGTAGCCCTTATTCTTCTTCAATTACACACACACCAGGATTATTGAAAGGTTGGTCTTCTAATTGTATTTAAGCAATAGAACCCAAAAGTCTTGAGGTAAGTCAGGATAGAGAGATCTAAAGTTTAACCTGGAAACTCTGAATCGGGTATCACTAATTCTCCTGTCCAGTTTTCTCTTGACTTGAAAGCTCTTGTTGGGTAATCTGACTTTGCATAAATGCTGAAAGATGAAGTTGTGGGAGTGGCAAAATGCAGAGACTCACAAGTGTGTCCCCCTTAAAAGACATTTTAATAAATAAGAGTTGCGGCTGGAGTTTCCTGCAGTCATTGTGGTTGGGCATTTCTAGCCAACAACAAAGCATTTTGTACTTCAAAAAAGTACAATGGTCTCAGTTTTATCCAAGTGGCTTCCCCAAGGAACTTTAACCATAACCCGTTCAAATTTGAACTTGTATTCAAAGTACAAATATTTATTTAAATTAGTATTTTTGTAGTACATAAATGAATGTGTATATTTTCTGAATTCTTTTAATAAGACTTTTTGCTTCCATGCCCTGTTGCTTACTTTGAGCTATGTGCCATACTAAACACCTTACATGTACTATCTCCTTTAATCCCATAATAACTCTACAAGGTATATACTATTTATCCTCATTTTACTGATTTACAACTAATATTCAGTGATGTTAAGCGACTGGCCCAAGTCAGCCTTCATAATATCCAGAATTCAAACATTTGTCACCACTTCCATTGCTCTTATCTGGTCTAAGTCAACATCACCTGTCACTAGGATTACTGCTATAGTCTCTTCTCAGGTATGCCTGCTTTGATCCTAGTCCCCCTACAGTCTATTCAGATAATGCCACTCCTCTGCTAAATGCCTGTAGAGGCTCCCCATTTCTCTTTGAATAAAAGTAAAGTCCTTTCTTTGAGCTTTAAGGCCCTATCTAACATGCCATAGTTACCTCTTTATACCCACAACATCTTCCCCTACACTCTTCCTTGCTCAGAATGGAATTCTTGCTATTTCTAAAGGCCAAATGTGTCACTCTAGCCTTGAGGCTTTGTCCCAGCTGTTTCCTCATACTGGAACAATCTTCCCCCAGATACTTGCATGACTAACTCTTCATCTCCTTTAAGAATTTGCTTAAATGACACCTTCTCAATGAGGCCTACCCACTCTTACCTTCCTATGTTAAATTGAAACCCATCTGCTTTATCTCTCTGCATTCCTTTCTTTGGGAGCCAAAACCCCCCAGGTCAGTCTGGATTTGAGATGCCTTTTTTGTTTACTCCAGGTGGCTGTGCAAATGTTATCATTTTCTATGTGTGCTAGGTAAAAAAGTTTGACAAGTCCTGCTTTAAGCAATCATGCAGATAATTTAATTTCTCAGGTTTCTTACTGTTAAGCAAGACAGATACACAAGACAGAAGCTACAAATGAAAAAGATGGTTTTAAAGTCTTAGAGAGATAGATATTCTTAGATATGAAATGGAATGAATATTTAATTACATATATTGCAAAAAACCAACAAAGCTATAATAATTAAAACAATGTGATATTGTCACAAAAATAACAAAAAGTTCAGACTGTTTCTTTCTCTCTTTTTAAAAAACAAATTTCAAGTTTACAATACATTATTTTAACTACAGTAACCATGCCACATTAGCTTTCCAGGACTTACTCATTTTATAACTGAAAGTTTGTACCTTTGAGCAACATCTCCCCATTTTCCCCATCCTTCAGCTCCTGATAACCACCATTCTACTCTCTGTTTCTGTAAGTTCAAATTGTTTTAGATTCCACATATAAGCAAGATCTTGCAGTACTTGTATTTCTGTGTTTGGTTTATTTCAGTTAGCATAATGTCCTTTAGGTTCATCTTCGTTGCCGCAAGTGACAGCATTTCTTCTTTTTAATGACTGCATAATATTTCTCTCTGTTAGTGCCGGTCACACAGTGAGGCCAAACAAACTGAAATGTTGGAGTTTGGAGCAGAGAAAGGTTTATTGCAAGGCCATGAAAGGAGGTGGGAGGCTCATGCCCCTCAAAACCCTGAACTCTTGTGTGTGTGTGTGTGTGTGTGTGTGTGTGTGTGTGTGGGTGGGTGGGTGCATGCACGCATGTGTGTACACACACCACATTTTCTACATCCATTCATCCACTGACAGACACTTAGGTTGTTCCATGTCTTGTCTATTGTGAATAATGCTGCAACAGACATGCCAGTACAAATATCTTTTGAAGATAGTGATTTCATTTTCTTTGAATATATACCCAGAAGTTGGACTGCTGGATTATATGGTAGTCTATTTTTAATTCTGGGGGAAGTTGATATATTGTTTCCCATAAGGCTGGACTAATTTACAATCCCACCAACAGTGTACAAGGGTTTCCTTCTCTCCAAATCCTCACCAATATTTGTTATTTTTTAATTTTTAAAATAATAGCCATCCTAACAGGTGTGAGGTTAGGTTACTATAATTTTGATTTGTATTTTCCTGTATATTAATGATGATGTTGAGCACCTTTTCAAAATGTGTTGTCTTCTTCAGAAAAATGTCCATTCGGGTCATTTGCCCATTTTTAAATTGGGTTTTTTGGTTGTTTTGTTTATGCTTCTAAGAGTATTGTGGTTTCAGGTCTTATGCTTAAGTCTTCAATGCATTTTGAGTTGATTTTTATGCATGGTGTAAGATATAGGTCCAATTTCATTATTTTGCATGTGGCTGTCCAGTTTTCCCAATACCATTTACAAAAGAGACTATTCTTTTTCCATTGTGTGTTCTTGGTGCCCTTGTCGAAAATTGGTTGACCATATATGTTTAGGTTTATTTCTGCACTCTCTATTCTGTTCCAATGGTCTAGGGATCTGTTTTTATGCCAGGTCAGACTGTTCCTGATTGCAGTAGAAAAGAATACATTCACAAAGTTGTTGGTTGCATACCATTTACTGAAGGCCTTATCCATACACTCTAGTAATGATACCATGCCTGGCATAGCAGCTGCTACTAGGCTACTACTTGGTTGAGCTTGCAGTAGCTACAGTCATCCTCCAGAATCTAGCCAGTTTCTGCAGGGGACAGGCTGATAAATTAAATGGAGATATGATAAGGACCATTACTGCTATGTCCTTTAAGCCTTTAAAGTGGCACTAATTTCTACCAGCACTGCCCTCCCACCTCCACCATAAGGATGTGATACTGCGTTTGACTTCATATCTTGTCCAGGTTATTTGGCTTTTCCTACTATTATAGCTCTTTCCTCCTATGTCAAAGGAACTGGGCACTCCTTTTTCTCCAGTGTACAGTCACCCGAGTAAATGGTCATAAGGAAGAACTGAAAAAATCATTATAGCATATACTTGCTATCATGTTTCAAGGTCCTTCCTCCTAGGGACCCAGCCAATAGGTTCTGGATCTAAAATTGGCTCATATGTAGGAACTGAGCAAGGTGCCATAATGCTATTGGGGCGTCTGCCCTCAGCTTCTTTGTCCTCAGCTTCTTTGTCCTCCATGCTTGCCCCTCTCCCTTTTTTTGTTTGTTTTGGTTGTACAATACCTGCCAAAATTGCTGCCTGTATATTTTGCCTATGGGGTACCAAACTCCATAATTATTTCAATAACTCCCTGAAGATCAAGCTTTCTTGGCAGCCTACCTGATTTTGCTGGTCATTATGAAAATTGTGACACTTTGGCTTTGAGTAGTCAAGTACTACCACCAGGAATTTACTACTTCATGGGTCCCATCATCCCCATGATATTAGTGAACCCGGCTCTGTGACTGCATCTCCTACCAACAGTCTGGGTAAGCAGAAAAGAGCCGCCACTGAACTTCTTAATGATCCTGCATATCCTTTCGACCAGTGCGTTCCTAATAGCTTGAAAAAATGACATGTACTCTGGGCCCTTCTTTGGCACATAATCATCTGAGAGTCTTTGGTTTCACATAATATAATCACTTCAGCATGGCTACTTCCTTCAGCCTCTTTATTCCCTACTCTGCTATCTTCTGGGAAACTCAGCAGTAGCCATCGTTCTTTCCAACCTTCTAAGAGTCACCTTAGAAGGTGACTTAGAGTCACACAGTTTGTCCTATACACTGGGGTCCTTGCCAAGGTGTTATATCTCATATTCCAAGAAAGTGCTTCTAAGTCAAAGAATTCTGCTTATCTCCTCTTACATTTGAGGCCTCTTGATCCAGCATCCTCGACATCAAACTGTGAGGGTATTACCCTGACAACTGCTCACACATGCTAGCTGATTCTTGCAATTTATTTGGTATATGGTCTCTTTCCTCCCTTACAGGCCCAGTCAACCCAACTGAATTATACTGAGATTTAACCCTATGACCAACCTAGTGACTAAGAGAGGAGAGGAAGCAACTCCTCAGGGGAAAATATTATCTTAATGAATGAAAGGATAGGACTCTAGGCTGAGAAAGTGAAATTATTAAAAATAAATGAAGATGCTACAACTAAAATGTACAATAATGTTTTTAAAAAAATCACTGGATGTGCTAACAAGACAACTGGAGATGGCAGAAGAAAGAGTCAGTGAACTTGAAGACAGATTGATAGAAATTCAATCTGAAGAACAGGAAGAAATATGATAAAGGAAAAATAAATAATCTCTTGGACCTGTGGGACAATATCAAATGATCTAACGTGTGTAGTTAGAGTCTTAGAAGGAAAAGAGAGAAGGGGCGGACAAAATATTTTAAGAAATAATGGCCAAATATCTTAAATTTGGAATTCAACAAAAACATCAACATCCAAATCTGAGAAGTTCAGCAAACTCCAAGCAGGATAAAATACACATAAGGGTGCATATGTGTGCGTGTGCATGCACGTGTGCGCACGCACACACACATACACACACTCCTATGTATACCATAGTCAAACCGCTAAAAAAGAAAAGTTAAAAAACAAGTAACCAGAGAAAAGAGATACATTAACATACATAAGAACAACAATATAAAAAACAGTGTTGTCCAAACACAATGAAATGAAATCTTTAAGATACTGAAAGAAAAAAAAACAAAAGTTGCTCAGCCCTAATTCTATATTCAGCACAAATATCCATCATAAAAGATGGTTTTGGACCTTTCCCTTACACCATATATAAAAATTAACTGAAAATGGATCAAATACATAAATGTAAGAGCAAAACTATAAAACTCTTACTTCTTAGAACATTTTTCGGAGGTTGGAGACAAGATGGCAGAGTAGAAGGACTTGAGCTCAACTCCTCTCACAAAAACACCAGAATCACAACTAACTCTGAAGAACCATTGACAAAAAAGACTGGAACCCACAAAAACTGATATTCTACATCCAAAGACAAAGAAGAAGCCACAACAAGATGGTAGGAGGGGTGTATACGTGATAAAAAGACAAATCCCATACCTGCTGGATGGGCGACCCACAAACTGGAAAATAAATGTATTGCAGAGTTTCTCCCACAGGAGTGAGAGTTCTGAGCCCCATGTCCAGCTCCTCAGCTGGGATATCTGACATTGAAAGGAGGAGCCCTCAGAGCATATGGCTTTGAAGGCCAGTGGGGCTTGATCACAGGAACTCCACAAGACTGGGGGAAACACAAATGCCACTCTTGGAGGGTGCACACAAGGTCTCGTGTGCACTGGGTCCCAGGGAAAAAGCAGTGACTTCATAGAAGCCTGGGCCAAACATACCTGCTGGTCTTGGAGGGTCTGCTGGGTGGGTGGGGAGCAGCTGTGGCTCACTGTAGGGACAAGGACACTGGTGGTGGAGGTACCGGGGAGTAGGCATTGGTGTGAGCTCTCCTGGAGGCCACCTTTTCAGCACCAAGACCTGGCCCCAACCAACAGCCTGTAGGCTCTAGTGCTGGGACACCTCAGGCCAAACAACCAATAGGGCAGGAAAACAGCCTCATCCAGCATCAGACAGGCTGCCTAAACCTTCTTGAGCTCACAGCCACGTCTAAACACCCTGCCCTGAAATGGCCCTGCCCAGCAGAGGAACAACACCCAGTTCTACCCACCAGTGTGCAGGCATCAGTTCCTTCCACCAGGAAGCTTGCAGAAGCCTCTTAGACAAGCTTCACCAACCAGAGGGCAGACACCAGAAGCAAGAGGAACTACAACCCTGCAGCCTCGGAACAAAAACCGCAATCACAGAAAGTTAGACAAAATGAGATGACAAAGGAATATGTTTCAGATAAATGAACAAGTTGTTCCAAAAGAACAACTAAGTGAAGAGGAGAGAGGCAATCTACCCAAAAGAGAATTCAGAGTAATGATAGTAAAGATGATCCAAGATCTCAGAAAAAGAATGGAGGCACAGATTAAGAAGTTACAGGAAATATTTAACAAAGACCTAGAAGAACTAAAGAACAAACAAACAGAGATGAACAATACAATAACTGAAATGAAAAAAACATTAGACGGAATACATAGCAGAATAAATGAGGCAGAAGAATGGATAAGTGAGCTGGAAGACAGAATGGTGGAAATCACTGCTGCAGAACATAAAGCAAAAATGAAAATAAATGAGGACAGTTTAAGAGACCTCTGGGACAACATTAAATACATCAACATTCACATTATAGGGGTCCCAGAAGAAGAAGGGAGAAAGGGCCTGAGAAAATATTTGAAAAGATAATAGCTAAAAATTCCCTAACATGGGAAAGGAAACAGTCACCAAAGTCCAGGAAGCACAGAGAGTCCCAGACAGGATAAACCCAAGGAGGATCATACCAAGACACATATTAATCAAACTGACAAAAATTAAATACAAAGAGAAAATATTAAAAGCAAGAAGGGAAAGCCAACAAATAACATACTAGGGAATCCCCATAAGGTTATCAGCTGATTTTTCAGCAGAAATTCTGCAGGCCAGAAGGGAGTGGCATGATATATTTAAAGTGATGAAAGGGAAAAACCTACAACCAAGAATACTCTACCCAGCAAGAGTCTTGTTCAGATTTGATGGAGAAATCAAAAGCTTTATAGACAAACAAAAGCAAAGAGAATTCAGCACCAACACACCAGTTTTACAACAAATGCTAAAGAATTTCTCTAGGTGGAAAAGAAAAGCCCACAACTAGAAACAAGAAAATTATGAATGGGAAAGCCCATTAGTAAAGGCAAACATACAGTAAACGTAGGAAATTATCCACACACAAATATGATACCAAAACTAGCAACTGAGAAGAGAGTAGAAATGCAGGATATTGGAAATGCATTTGAAATTAAAAGACCAGCAACTTAAAATCTTGTTCATATGTAGACTGCTATATCAAAACCTCATGGTAACTGCAAGCTGAAAATCCACAATAGATATACACACAAAAAGAAAAAGGAATCCAAACATAGCATTAAATTTAGTCATCAAATAACAAGAGAACAAAAGAAGGGAGGGAAAAAAAGACCTTCAAAAACAAAGGCAAAACAATTAACAAAATTGCAATAAGAACATATAAAATGAGTGTGCTAATAACAGTACCTGCACCTTTATTGAGCTGTTGTGAAAATTAATGGAGTTAATACATGTACTACAGGGTTGGTGCTCGCTCAAGAACTAAGCAGCTGGACCTTGGGTGAGTCAGAAACTCCAGGGCTCAATTTATCTCTCGATAGGATAAAGGACACAAACTAAATCATTGCTATCAATGAAATCAATTTTTAAAAAATGGAGTGTAGTGATTCTGGCTGAGATAGAGGGGACCCAGGCTCTGTCTGCTAGCCTTGCCCTGTTCTCTCTCTATCTGGACACCGCAAGGAAGCCCATGGAGTTTGAAAGGGAATGAAACCCCATTATAAGATATAGACTGGCTCAATGAATACAGAAACAAGACCCATATATATGCTGTCTACAAGAACCCACTTTATATCTAGGGACATATACAAACTGAAAGTGAGGGGATGGAAAAACGTATTCCATGCAAATAGAGATCAAAATAAAGCTGGAATAGCAATACTCATATGAGACGAGATAGACGGTAAAATAAAGGCTGTTACAAGAGACACAGAATGACAATACATAATGATCAAGGAATCAATCCAAGAAGAAAATATAACAATTGTAAACATATATTCACCCAACATAGGAGCACCTCAATATATAAGGTGAATGCTAACAGCCATAAAAGGAGAAATTGACGGTAACACAATAATAGTGGGGGACTTTGAAACCCAACTTACATCAATGGACAGATCATCCAGAAAGAAAATCAGTAAGGAAACACAGGCCTTAAATGACACATTAGCCCAGATGGACTTAATTGATATTTATAGAGCATTCCATCCAAAAGCAGCAGAATACACATTCTTCTCAAGTGTGTATGGAATATTCTCCAGGATAGATCAGATGCTGGGCCACAAAGCAAGCCTCAGTAACTTTAAGAAAACTGAAATCATATCAAGAAACTTTTCCAACCACAATGCTATGAGATTAGAAATAAACTACAAGAGCAAAACTGCAAAAAACACAAACACATGGAAGTTAAACAATATGCTACTAAACAACAAATGACACACCGAAGAAATCAAAGAGGAAATCAAAAAATACCTAGAGACAAATGAAAATGCAAATACAATAATTCAAATCCTATGGGATGCAGCAAAAGCAGTTCGAAGAGGGGAATTATAGCAATACAAGCATACCTCAGGAAACAAGAAAAATCTCAAATAAACAACCTAAACCTACCCCTAAAGCAGCTAGAGAAAGAAGAACAAATGAAAGCCAAAGTTAGTAGAAGGAAAGAAATCATAAAGATCAGTGCAGAAATAAATGAAATAGAAACAAAGAAAACAATAGCAAAGATCAATAAAACTAAAAGATGGTTCTTTGAGAAGATAAACAAAACTGATAAACCTTTAGCCAGACTCATCAAGAAAAAGAGGGAGAGGACTCAAATCAATAAAATTAGAAATGAAAAAGAAGTTACAACTGACACCACAGAAATACAAAGGATCATAAGACACTACTACAAAAAAACTGTGTGACAATAAAATGGACAAATTCTTAGAAAGGTACAATCTCCCAAGACTGAACCAGAAAGAAATACAAAATCTGAATAGATGAATCACAAGTACTGAAATTGAAACTGTGATTTAAAAAATCCCAACTAACGAAAGTCCAGGACCAGTGGCTTCACAGGTGAATTCTATCAAACATTTAGAGAAGAGTTAACACCTATCCTCCTGAAACTATTCCAAAATATTTCAGAGGAAGGAACACTCCCAAACTCATTCTATGAGGCCAACATCACACTGATACCAAAACCAGACAAAGATACCACAAAGAAAGAAAATTACAAGCCAATATCACTGATGAATATAGACATAAGAATACTAAATGAAATACTAGCAAACCAAATCCAGTAATACATTAAAAGGATCATACACCATGATCAAGTGGGATTTATCCCAGGGATGCAAGGATTTTTCAACATCTGTGAATCAATCAGTGTGATACACCACAATAACAAATTGAAGAATAAAAACCATATCATCATCTTAATAGATGCAGAAAAAGCTTTTTTTTTTTTTTTTTTGCGGTACATGGGCCTCTCACTGTTGTGGCCTCTCCCGTTGCAGAGCACAGGCTCCAGATGTGCAGGCTCAGTGGCCATGGCTCATGGGCCCAGCTGCTCCGCAGCATGTAGGATCCTCCCGGACCGGGGCATAAACCCATGTCCCCTGCAACAGCAGGTGGACTCTCAACCACCAGAAAAAGCTTTTGACAAAATTCAACATCCATTTATGATTAAAAACTCCAGAAAGTAGGCATAGAGGGAGCATAACTCAACATAATAAAGTCAACATATGACAATCCCACAGCTAATATCATTCTCCACAGTAAGAAGCTGAAAGCATTTTGTTTAAGATCAGGAACAAGACAAGGATGTCCACTCTCACCACTTTTTTCTTCTTTTTTTAATGTGGTACACGGGCCTCTCACTGTTGTGGCCTCTCCCATTGCGGAGCACAGGCTCCGGACACGCAGGCTCAGCAGCCATGGCTCATGGGCCCAGCTGCTCCATGGCATGTGGGTTCTTCCTGGACCAGGACACGAACCCATGTCCCCTGCATCGGCAGGTGGACTCTCAACCACCAAGCCACCAGGGAAGCCCTCTCTCTCACCACTTTTATTCAACATAGTTTTGGAAATCCTAGCCATGGTTCATCAGAGGAAAAATAAATAAATAAATAAAAGGAATCCGAATTGGAAAAGAAGAAGTAAAACTGTCACTGTTTGCAGATGACATATTATACATAGAAGATCCTAAAGATGCTACTCAAAAACTATTAGAGCTCATTAATGAATTCAGTACCAATGGTATTTTTCACAGAACTAGAACAAAAAAATTTTTAATTTGTATGGAAAAACAAAAGACCTCAAATAGCCAAGGCAATCTGGGTAAAGAAAAACGGAGCTGGAGGAATCAGGCTCCCTGACTTCAGACTATACTACAAAGCTACAGTAACCAAAACAGTATGGTATGGGAATAAAAACAGGAATAAAGATCATTGGAACAGGATAGAAAGCCCAGAAATAAACCGACACACCTATGGTCAATTAATCTACAACAAAGGAGGCAAGAATATACAATGGAGAAAAGATAGTCTCTTCAATAAGCGATGCTGGGAAAACTGGACACCTACATGTAAAAGAATGAAATTAGAACATTTTTTAACACCATATGCAAAAATAAACTCAAAATGGATTAAAGACCTAAATGTAAGACCAGATACTATAAAATTCTTAGAGGAAAATATAGGCAAAACACTCTTTGACATAAATCGCTGAAATATCTTTTTGGATTCACCTCTTAGGGTAATTAAAATAAAAAGAAAAATAAACAAATGGGACCTAATTAAACTTAAAAGCTTTTGCACAGCAAAGGAAACCATAAGTAAAATGAAAAGACAACCCACAGAATGGGAGAAAATGTTTGCAAATGAGACCAACAAGGGGTTAATCACCAAAATATAGAAACAGTTCATGCAGCTCAATATACAAAAAAAAAAAAAACTCAATTAAAATATGGGCAGAAGATCTAAATAGACATTTCTCTGAAGAAGTCATACAGATGGCCAAAAAGCACATGAAAAAATGCTCAACATCTCTAATTATTAGAGAAATGCAAGTCAAAACTACAATAAGGTATCACCTTACACCAGTCAGAATGGCCATCATCAAAAAGTCTACAAACAATAAATGCTGGAGAGGGTGTGGAGAAAAGGGAACCCTCCTCCACTGTTGGTGGGAATATAAATTGGTACAGCCACTACTGAGAACAATATAGAGATTCCTTAAAAAACTAAAAATAGAGCTACCATATGATCCAGCAATCTCACACCTGGGCATATATCTGGAGAAAACCATAATTCAAAAAGATACATGCACCCCAATATTCAGAGTGGCACTATTTACGATAGGCAAGACATGGAAGCAGCCTAAATGCCCACTGATAAAGGAATGGATAAAGAAGATATGGTACATATACACAATGGAATTGTACTCAGCCATAAAAAGAATGAAATAATGCCATTTGCAGCAACATGGATGGACCTAGAGATTATCATACTAAGTGAAGTAAGTCAAACAGAGAAAGACAAATATCATATTATATCACTTATATGTGGAATCTAAAAAAATGATAAAAATGAACTTAATTACAAAACAGAAACAGACTCACAGACTTAGAAAACAAACTTATGGTTACCAAAGGGGAAAGGGGAGGGGGAGGGATAAATTAGGAGGTTGGGATTAACATATACACATTACTATAAAATAGATTATCAATAAGGACCTATTATATGGCACAGGGAACTCTACTCAGTATTCTGTAATAACCTGAATGGGAAAAGAATCTGAAAAAGAATATATATATAGGAAGATGGCGGAAGAGTAAGACGCGGAGATCACCTTCCTCTCCACAGATACACCAGAAATACATCTACACGTGGAACAACTCCTACGGAGCACCTACTGAACGCTGGCAGAAGACCTCAGACCTCCCAAAAGGCAAGGAACCCCCCACGTACCTGGTTAGGGCAAAAGAAAAAACTAAACAGAGACAAAAGGATACGGACGGGTCCTGCACCAGGGGGAGAGCGCTGTGAAGGAGGAAAAGTGTCCACACACTAGGAAGCCCCTTCGCGGGTGGAGACTTCAGGAGGCGGAATGGGGGAGCTTGGGAGCCGCGGAGGAGAGCACAGCAACAGGGGTGCGGAGGGCAAAGCGGACAGATTCCAGCGCAGAGGATCGGGCCGACCGGCACTCACATGCCGAGAGGCTTGTCTGCTTGCCCGCCGGGGCGGGCGGGACTGGGAGCTGAGGCTCCGGCTTTTATCGGAACGCCGGGAGAGGACTGAGGTTGGCGGAGTGAACACAGCCTGCAGGGCGTTGGTGCGCCGCGGCTGGCCGGGAGAGAGTCCGGGGAGGGGTCTGGACCTGCCGAAGAGGCAAGAGACTTTTACGTCCCTCTTTGTTTCCTGGTGCACGAGGAGAGGGGATTAAGAACGCTGCTTGAGAGAGCTCCAGGGACGGGCGCGAGCCGCGGCTAAGAGCGCGGAGCCCAGAGACGGACATGAGACGCTAGGGCCGCTGCTGCCGCCACCAAGAAGAAGCCTGTGTGCGAACACAGGTCACTAGCCACACGCCCTTCCGGGGAGCCTGTGCAGCCCGCCACTGCCGGGGTCGCGGGATCCAGGGACGGCTCCCCCGGGAGAGCGCACGGCGTGCCTCAGGCTGCAGCGTCACGCCGGCCTCTGCCGCTGCAGGCCCACCCCGCACTCCGTGACCCTCCCTACCCCCCGGCCTGGGTGAGCCAGAGCCTCCGAATCAGCGGTTCCTTTAACCCCGTCCTGTCTGAGCAAAGAACAGACGCCCTCCGGCGACCTACACGCACAGGCGGGGCCAAATCCAAAGCTGAGCCCCTGGGAACTGTGAGAACAAAGAAGAGAAAGGGAAATCTCTCCCAGCAGCCTCAGAAGCAGTGGATTAAAGCTCCACAATCAACTTGATATACCCTGCATCTGTGGAATACCTGAATAGACAACGAATCATCCCAAATTAAGGAGCCCTGTGGATGAAAGGCTCTTGGTGCTGCAGCCAGGAGTCAGTGCTGTGCCTCTGAGGTGGGAGAGCCAACTTCAGGACACTGGTCCACAAGAGGCCTCCCAGCTGCACATAACATCAAACAGCAAAAATCTCCGAGAGATCTCCATCTCAACGCCAGCACCCAGCTTCACTCAACGACCAGCAAGCTACAGTGCTGGACATCCTATGCCAAACAACCAGCAAGACAGGAACACAACCCCACCCATTAGCAGAGAGGCTGCCCAAAATCATAATAAGTCTACAGACACCCCAAAACACACCACCAGACGTGGACCTGCCCACCAGAAAGACAAGATCCAGCCTCATCCACCAGAACACAGGCACTAGTACCCTCCACCAGGAAGCCTACACAACCCACTGAACCAACCTTAGCCACTGGGGACAACACAAAAAACAACAGGAACTACGAACCTTCAGCCTGCAAAAAAGGAGACCCCAAACACAGTAAGATAAGCAAAATGAAAAGACAGAAAAACACACAGCAGATGAAGGAGCAAGATAAAAACCCACCAGACCTAACAAATGAAGAGGAAATAGGCAGTCTACCTGAAAAAGAATTCAGAATAATGATAGTAAGGTTGATCCGAAATCTTGGAGATAGAATGGACAATAGAACGGACAAATTGCAAGAATCAGTTAACAAGGACCTAGAAGAACTAAAGATGAAACAAGCAACGATGAACAACACAATAAATGAAATTAAAAGTACTCTAGATGGGATCAATAGCAGAATAACTGAGGCAGAAGAACGGATAAGTGACCTGGAAGATAAAATAGTGGAAATAACTACTGCAGAGCAGAATAAAGAAAAAAGAATGAAAAGAACTGAGGACAGTCTCAGAGACCTCTGGGACAACATTAAACGCACCAACATTCGAATTATAGGGGTTCCAGAAGAAGAAGAGAAAAAGAAAGGGACTGAGAAAATATTTGAAGAGATTATAGTTGAAAACTTCCCTAATATGGGAAAGGAAATAGTTAATCAAGTCCAGGAAGCACAGAGAGTCCCATACAGGATAAATCCAAGGAGAAATACGCCAAGACACATATTAATCAAACTGTCAAAAATTAAATACAAAGAAAACATATTAAAAGCAGCAAGGGAAAAACAACAAATAACACACAAGGGAATCCCCATAAGGTTAACAGCTGATCTTTCAGCAGAAACTCTGCAAGCCAGAAGGGAGTGGCAGGACATATTGAAAGTGTTGAAGGAGAAAAACCTGCAACCAAGATTACTCTACCCAGCAAGGATCTCATTCAGATTTGATGGAGAAATTAAAACCTTTACAGACAAGCAAAAGCTGAGAGAGTTCAGCACCACCAAACCAGCTTTACAACAACTGCTAAAGGAACTTCTCTAGGCAAGAAACACAAAAGAAGGAAAGGACCTACAATAACGAACCCAAAACAATTAAGAAAATGGGAATAGGAACACACATATCGATAATTACCTTAAATGTAAATGGACTAAATGCTCCCACCAAAAGACACAGATTGACTGAATGGATACAAAAACAAGACCCATATATTTGCTGTCTACAAGAGACCCACTTCAGACCTAGAGACACATACAGACTGAAAGTAAGGGGATGGAAAAAGGGATTTCATGCAAATGGAAACCAAAAGAAAGCTGGAGTAGCAATTCTCATATCAGACAAAATAGACTTTAAAACAAAGACTATTAGAAGAGACAAAGAAGGACACTACATAATGATCAAGGGATCGATCCAAGAGGAAGATATAACAATTGTAAATATTTATGCACCCAACATAGGTGCACCTCAATACATAAGGCAAATACTGACAACCATAAAAGGGGAAATCGACAGTAACACATTCATAGTAGGGGACTTTAACACCCCACTTTCACCAATGGACAGATCATCCAAAATGAAAATAAATAAGGAAACACAAGCTTTAAATGTTACATTAAACGAGATGGAGTTAATTGATAATTATAGGACATTCCATCCAAAAACAACAGAATACACGTTTTTCTCAAGTGCTCATGGAACATTCTCCAGGATAGATCATATCTTGGGTCACAAATCAAGCCTTGGTAAATTTAAGAAAATTGAAATTGTATCAAGTATCTTTTCTGACCACAACGCCATGAGACTAGATATCAATTACAGGAAAAGATCTGTAAAAAATACAAACACATGGAGGCTAAACAATACACTACTTAATAATGAAGTGATCACTGAAGAAATCAAAGAGGAAATCAAAAAGTACCTAGAAACAAATGACAATGGAGACACAACGACCCAAAACCTGTGGGATGCAGCAAAAGCAGTTCTAAGGGGGAAGTTTATAGCAATACAAGCCCACCTTAAGAAGCAGGAAACATCTCGAATAAACAACCTAACCTTGCACCTCAAGCAATTAGAGAAAGAAGAACAAAAAAACCCCAAAGCTAGCAGAAGGAAAGAAATCATAAAAATCAGATCAGAAATAAATGAAAAAGAAATGAAGGAAACAATAGCAAAGATCAATGAAACTAAAAGCTGGTTCTTTGAGAAGATAAACAAAATAGATAAACCACTAGCCAGACTTATCAAGAAAAAAAGGGAGAAGACTCAAATCAATAGAATTAGAAATGAAAAAGGAGAGGTAACAACTGACACTGCAGAAATAAAAGAGATCATGAGAGATTACTACAAGCAACTCTATGCCAATAAAATGGACAATCTGGAAGAAATGGACAAATTCTTAGAAATGCACAACCTGCCAAGACTGAATCAGGAAGAAATAGAAAATATGAACAGACCAATCACAAGCACTGAAATTGAAACTGTGATTAAAAATCTTCCAACAAAGAAAAGCCCAGGACCAGATGGCTTCACAGGCGAATTCTATCAAACATTTAGAGAAGAGCTAACACCTATCCTTCTCAAACTCTTCCAAAATATAGCAGAGGGAGGAACACTCCCAAACTCATTCTACGAGGCCACCATCACCTTGATACCAAAACCAGGCAAGGATGTCACAAAGAAAGAAAACTACAGACCAATATCACTGATGAACATAGATGCAAAAATCCTCAACAAAATACTAGCAAACAGAATCCAACAGCACATTAAAAGGATCATACACCATGATCAGGTGGGGTTTGTTCCAGGAATGCAAGGATTCTTCAATATACGCAAATCTATCAATGTGATAAACCATATTAACGAACTGAAGGAGAAAAACCATATGATCATCTCAATAGATGCAGAGAAAGCTTTTGACAAAATTCAACACCCATTTATGATAAAAACCCTGCAGAAAGTAGGCATAGAGGGAACTTTCCTCAACATAATAAAGGCCATATACGACAAGCCCACAGCAAACATCATCCTCAATGGTGAAAAACTGAAAGCATTTCCACTAAGATCAGGAACAAGACAAGGTTGCCCACTCTCACCACTCTTATTCAACATAGTTTTGGAAGTTTTAGCCACAGCAATCAGAGAAGAGAAGGAAATAAAAGGAATACATATCGGAAAAGAAGAAGTAAAGCTGTCACTGTTTGCAGATGACATGATCCTATACATAGAGAATCCTAAAGATGCTACCAGAAAACTACTAGAGCTAATCAATGAATTTGGTAAAGTAGCAGGATACAAAATTAATGCACAGAAATCTCTGGCATTCCTATATACTAATGATGAAAAATCTGAAAGTGAAATCAAGAAAACACTCCCATTTACCATTGCAACAAAAAGAATAAAATATCTAGGGATAAACCTACCTAAGGAGACAAAAGACCTGTATGCAGAAAACTATAAGACACTGATGAAAGAAATTAAAGATGATACAAATAGATGGAGAGATATACCATGTTCTTGGATTGGAAGAATCAACATTGTGAAAATGACTCTACTACCCAAAGCAATCTATAGATTCAATGCAATCCCTATCAAACTACCACTGGCATTTTTCACAGAACTAGAACAAAAAATTTCGCAATTTGTATGGAAACACAAAAGACCCCGAATAGCCAAAGCAATCTTGAGAACAAAAAAAGGAACTGGAGGAATCAGGCTCCCTGACTTCAGACTATACTACAAAGCTACAGTTATCAAGACAGTATGGTACTGGCACAAAAACAGAAAGATAGATCAATGGAACAGGATAGAAAGCCCAGAGATAAACCCATGCACATATGGACACCTTATCTTTGATAAAGGTGGCAGGAATGTACAGTGGAAAAAGGACAGCCTCTTCAATAAATGGTGCTGGGAAAACTGGACAGGTACATGTAAAAGAATGAAATTAGAACACTCCCTAACACCATACACAAAAATAAGCTCAAAATGGATTAAAGACCTAAATATAAGGCCAGAAACTATCAAACTATTAGAGGAAAACATAGGCAGAACACTCTATGACATAAATCACAGCAAGATTCTTTCTGACCCACCCCCTAGAGTAATGGAAATAAAAACAAAAATAAACAAATGGGACCTAATGAAACTTCAAAGCTTTTGCACAGCAAAGGAAACCATAAACAAGACCAAAAGACAACTCTCAGAATGGGAGAAAATATTTGCAAATGAAGCAACTGACAAAGGATTAATCTCCAAAATTTACAAGCAGCTCATGCAGCTCAACAACAAAAAAACAAACAACCCAATCCAAAAATGGGCAGAAGACCTAAATAGACATTTCTCCAAAGAAGATATACAGACTGCCAACAAACACATGAAAGAATGCTCAACATCATTAATCATTAGAGAAATGCAAATCAAAACTACAATGAGATATCATCTCACACCAGTCAGAATGGCCATCATCAATAAATCTAGAAACAATAAATGCTGGAGAGGGTGTGGAGAAAAGGGAACCCTCTTGCACTGCTGGTGGGAATGTGAATTGGTTCAGCCACTATGGAGAACAGTATGGAGGTTCCTTAAAAAACTACAAATAGAACTACCATATGACCCAGCAATGCCACTACTGGGCATATACCCTGAGAAAACCGAAATTCAAAAAGAGTCATGTACCAAAATGTTCATCGCAGCTCTATTTACAATAGCCCGGAGATGGAAACAACCTAAGTGCCCATCATCGGATGAATGGATAAAGAAGATGTGGCACATATATACAATGGAATATTACTCAGCCATAAAAAGAAACGAAATTGAGCTATTTGTAATGAGGTGGATAGACCTAGAGTCTGTCATACACAGTGAAGTAAGTCAGAACGAAAAAGACAAATACAGTATGCTAACACATATATATGGAATTTAAGAAAAAAAAAATGTCATGAAGAACCTAGGGGTAAGGCAGGAATAAAGACGCAGACCTCCTAGAGAACGGACTTGAGGTTATGGGGAGGGGGAAGGGTGAGCTGTGACGGGGCGAGAGAGAGTCATGGACATATACACACTAACAAACGTAGTAAGGTAGATAGCTAGAGGGAAGCAGCCGCATGGCACGGGGATATTGGCTCGGTGCTCTGTGACAGCCTGGAGGGGTGGGATAGGGAGGGTGGGAGGGAGGGAGACGCAAGAGGGAAGAGATATGGGAACATATGTATATGTATAACTGATTCACTTTGTTATAAAGCAGAAACTAACACACCATTGTAAAGTAATTATACCCCAATAAAGATGTTAAAAAAAAAAAAAAATCTTCCAACAAACAAAAGCCCAGGTCCAGATGGCTTCACAGGCGAATTCTATCAAACATTTAGAGAAGAGCTAACACCTATCTTTCTCAAACTCTTCCAAAATATAGCAGAGGGAGGAACACTCCCAAATTCCTTCTACGAGGCCACCATCACCTTGATACCAAAACCAGACAAGGATGTCACAAAGAAAGAAAACTACAGGCCAATATCACTGATGAACATAGATGCAAAAATCCTCAACAAAATACTAGCAAACAGAATCCAACAGCACATTAAAAGGATCATACACCATGATCAAGTGGGGTTTATTCCAGGAATGCAAGGATTCTTCAATATATGCAAATCTATCAGAAAAACCATATGATCATCTCAATAGATGCAGAGAAAGCTTTCAACAAAATTCAACACCCATTTATGATAAAAACTCTGCAGAAAGTAGGCATAGAGGGAACTTTCCTCAACATAATAAAGGCCATATATGACAAGCCCACAGCAAACATCATCCTCAATGGTGAAAAACTGAAAGCATTTCCACTAAGATCAGGAACAAGACAAGGTTGCCCACTCTCACCACTCTTATTCAACATAGTTTTGGAAGTTTTAGCCACAGCAATCAGAGAAGAAAAGGAAATAAAAGGAATCCAAATCGGAAAAGAAGAAGTAAAGCTGTCACTGTTTGCAGATGACATGATCTGTGGGACGCCGCCAGGAAGGAGCTGGATTCTTGGTCCAGAGGAAGGCGAAGTTACATTGTTGCATCTTGCTTGCACTACCCGGGAGTGCCGCGTAAGGCGCCACGCGTGCATCCCGTGGATTGTAGGCGTAGCAATATATTGTCACATGTACTGACACACACCAATCCAGGGCTATTGTGTGGACCTTCTGGCCAGTATAAAGCCTGCCATATTCTGCTGCGTAGGGTCTTCCTTCCATCTTTCTTCAACCAAGCTGTGCTCCAATAAAATGTGATACGAGAAGAATCTTGCGTGTGGCGGCTCGTTATTCTGCTGGTCGGAAGCGGCCCACCGCAAGTGGTGCCGAAACCCGGGAACTTCGCGCCCTGCATGGAGGACCGATTCAGAACTCGACACACGGAGTGAACCGGTAATTTTGCCGGTACGTAGCTTTTCTGCCTTGCACTGTCTTGTTGTGTATAATGGTGTAAATCTTTTAGTGAAAGTCAGTAAAAGTACATGATGGGAAATACTCATGTTAACCCCACGGCAAATTTTTATGAGCCGATACAGGCACTTTTACGGGATCGGGGGTTGGTGTTATCTCACAAGACTATTGGCCGTTTACTGAATGATATAGATCAAGCAGCGCCATGGTTTGGAGTTTCAGGTACTTTGACTATCCCTTCATGGGAAAAATTAGGGAAAGATTTGCACCGTTTTCATGAGGAGGGTAAGCTGTGCTGTGGGACTTTCCCTTTGTGGAATTTAGTTCGATCTTGTTTGAAGGAGGGAAAGTGTACAGACATAGTGAAACAAGCGACGCAAGTTTTGCGGTCATATCAAGATAGTGCTTCCGAAGCAGGCAGTCATAAGGCTACAGATGATAGGCCTACAAAAGAAGAATTAGTAGATAATAAGGTTAAGAAAAAGTTAAAATCTAAACAACCAGACGCCCAAGAGACTGGGCGAGAACCATTGTATCCGCTATTGTCTGGCTTGCAAGCCATGTATTTATCAGATGATGAGGAGCTGGATCCTGCTGACGCTGCAGAGTTGGCAGAAGCTGCTGCAAAATATGAGGAGGAGCGTTATGGCCCTTTTGGGGCTTTGCCCCCTTCTCGACCTCAGGAATTTTTTGCCTCAAGGAGTGCTCAACCTAGGCGTTCTGCGCCTTCCATTCCTTCCCCGAAATGTACTTTTATTCCCCGTGAAGCTTGGTTCCAAGTTCCATCTTCTTTGTCCAATGCATTTCCAGTCTTTGAAGATCCGGCTACACGCCAGCGATATTATGATATGATAGATCATAAATTAATTAGAGATCTTGCAGAAGCTTCCAAACAAGATGGCATTTCTGCTAATTATACTATTATGCTTTTGCAGCGGCTTACGAGAAATGCCTTGACCCCTACTGATTGGCAAGATATTGCTCGTGCGTGTTTAACGATGGGTCAATATTTAGACTGGAAGTCTATTGTTTCTGATTTGGCTCACAGTCAAGCAAGGGAAAATGCTGCCAATGGGCAGCCTGCCTGAAATGTAGATATGTTATTAGGACAAGGACAATGGATAAATAATCAGACTGTGTTCCCTGTACAAGTTTATAATCAAATAAATGAGATTAATATACGTACATGGCGAGCCCTCCCAAATAAAGGGGAGGTGTCAGGGAATTTAACAAAGATAATACAGGGAGGCACAGAGCCATTTTCTGATTTTGTAGCCCGGATGATAGAAGCGGCGGGAAGAATTTTTGGTAATGTGAATGAGGCGATGCCTCTAGTGAAACAACTTGTTTATGAGCAATGTACAAAAGAATGCCGCCGAGCCATTACACCTTTTAAAGGAAAGGACATTGAAGTGTAGATGAAAGCTTGCAGGGAGATTGGAGGCCCTTTGTCTAATGCAGGGCTTACCGCTACGGTAATGGCAGCTACTAAAGGTATACAAGATCCTATGCGGTCTGGGAATTGTTTCCATTGTGGAAAACCAGGACATTTAAAGAAACAATGTAGAATGTTAGGAGCTAAACCTAAGACGTCCCAGTCGGCACGCCCTCCTGGGACATGTCCAAGATACAAGAAAGGGAAGCATTGGGCTAATGAATGCAAATCTGTGAAGGATATTAATGGCCAGCCTTTACCGCCCCTAACTCAATCCAAGAGCTTTCAACCAACCTTTGATAATGCCCAGTCAAAAAACGGGTTAATGGGCCCACGGTCTCAGGGCCCGAAAATTTTTGGGGCCCACGAGAATGTGAACTTGCAGCCACCCAAGCCCCGCGGCGAGCCACGGCAGGCTCCGCAGGGCTGGACCTCCGTGCCACCTCCCGAATGGTATTGACAACCAATATGGGCATTCAGCCTATAGATTCAGATATGCATGGACCATTAC
The DNA here is from genome assembly GCF_949987515.2 of Delphinus delphis. Classification (NCBI taxonomy): domain Eukaryota; kingdom Metazoa; phylum Chordata; class Mammalia; order Artiodactyla; family Delphinidae; genus Delphinus; species Delphinus delphis. The sequence continues at coordinate 56,204,168 of NC_082688.1, forward strand.
CCAAGGGCACGGTAAGATTAGTGTTGGGCCGTTCTTCCTGTACCTTGAAAGGTTTGATAGTTTCTCCAGGGGTAATTGATTCTGATTATACAGGTAATATAAAGGTGTTATGTCAATCACCTAGGGAAATAATAGTTATTGCCCCTGGTGATCGTATTGCACAACTTTTAATTTTACCCTCTTGCCATGATAAATATCCCTCTTTGCCCGTTGAACGGGGCTCTCATGGATTTGGGTCATCAGGCATTGATTCAGCTTTTCTTTCTTTGTCTCTTGATGATCGGCCAATGATAACTTTATGGATTGAGGGCCGTAAATTTGTAGGCCTTGTAGATACTGGAGCTGATCGTAGTATTATTACCCAACAAGATTGGCCAAAAGCATGGCCCCTTCAACAGTCTTCACAAACTCTGCAAGGTTTGAGATATGCTAAAACACCTAATCTTAGTTTAAAATTGTTGACTTGGAAATTTGAGAAGCATAATGGTTGTTTTCAGCCTTTTGTAGTAGATGGATTGCCTTTTAACTTGTGGGGCCGAAATGTTCAATCTCAAATGAAGTTGACATTGACCAATGATTATTCTGAGGCAGCCCAGAAAATAATGCTGAAGCAAGGTTATGTTCCCGACAGAGGCCTAGGCCAGCGGTTACAAGGTATACAATCCCCTTTAAAATTAATTCAAAAAAGAGATCGGGCAGGCTTGGGTTTTTCTTAGGGGCCACTGAGTCTATGATTCCTATTACTTGGATGACTTTTGACCCTGTTTGGGTTCCTCAGTGGCCTTTATCCCGAGAAAAGTTATTGGCAGCCACACAATTGGTTACAGAACAGATACATTTGGGACATTTAGAGGAGTCTACTTCCCCTTGGAATACCCCTATTTTTGTAATTAAGAAAAAATCTGGTAAATGGCGATTGCTGCATGATTTGCGCGCCATCAATCAGCAGATGCAATTAATGGGACCTATTCAGCGTGGTTTACCAGTTTTGTCCACTCTTCCTAGGGATTGGCCGATTATAGTGGTAGATATTAAAGATTGTTTCTTTTCTATCCCTTTACATAAAAATGATAGGGAGCGTTTTGCTTTTACTTTGCCAACGGTGAATCATGAATACCCGGATAAGCGGTATCAATGGATTGTGTTACCTCAAGGAATGGCAAATAGCCCTACTATGTGTCAGTTATATGTGGATACCGCTTTGCAGCCTCTTCGAAAATTGTGTCCATCTTTACGTATCATTCATTATATGGATGATATATTGCTAGCTGCTCCTATTATGGAAGATTTGGAACATGCTTTGACTGTGCTAGTACAATGCTTACAAGAAAAAGGATTATATCTTGCTCCTGAGAAAATTCAGAGGGGTGACGTAACACAGTTTTTGGGGGCACGGATTACTAATCATACAATTTTGCCACAGAAATTGATAATTAGGACTGAGCACTTACGAACTTTGAATGATTTTCAAAAATTATTAGGTGATATAAACTGGTTACGTCCTTATTTAAAATTAACCCGTCATGATTTGATGCCTTTATTTCACATTTTGGAAGGAGATTCCGATCTTCTTTCTCCCCGAAGTTTAACGCCAGAAGCTGTTACGGCCTTATCCAAAGTGGAACAAGCAATGAGTACTGCACAATTGATTAGATTTAATTCATCCCTTCCCCTTTGGTTATGTGTTTTGCCAACTTTTGGATTTCCTACTGCTGTATTATGGCAGGATGGACCTTTATTATGGATCCATACTAAATCTCTTGGATTACGAACATTAACCCATTATCCTTCCATGGTTGCTAAAGTAGCTATTTTAGGCATTAAACAGTGCTTGAGTTGCTTTGCAGTGATGCCTGATAAATTGATTATACCTTATACTAAAGAACAAATGGAAGTTTTGATAGCTACTGTGACTGAGTGGTCTATTCTTACATGTATGTTTCCTAATGTTTTTGATAATCATTTGCCTAAAAGTGAATTATTGAAATTTGTAATAAATCATCCCATATTGTTTCCTAGGATGACTGCTTCAGCTCCTTTAAAGGATACATTGACTATTTATACTGATGGTTCTAAATCGGGGAAAGGTGCTTATATGGTAGAGGGTAATGACCCCATGATTTTAAATTTTTGTCTTAATTCCCCTCAATTGGTTGAGTGTGAAGTAGTATTAACAGTATTTAATAGGTTTCCTCAGTCTTTTAATTTGGTTTCGGATTCATTATATGTGGTGAATGCCGTTAAAAATTTAGAATTAGTTTCTTTTATTAAACCCTCAAGTATTATAGCTCCTTTGTTAGTAAAGTTACGCGCTTGTATTTTACAGCGCGTAAATCCCTTTTATATTACTCATATACGTGCACATAGTTTATTGCCTGGACCAATGGCGTCCGCTAATGCACAAGTAGATTTGACAACTCGTGCTTTTCCCATTTTAGATCCCCTTTTGCAGGCCCAAAAATTTCATGCTTTATATCATGTTTCTTCTGTGGTACTTCGGAAAAAGTTTTTTATTTCCCGTGCTGCTGCTCGAAAGATTGTAAAGCAATGCCCTGTCTATGTAACTTTTACACCTGTTTCTCCTGTTGGGGTTAATCCTCGTGGGTTGCTTCCGAATAGTTTGTGGCAAATGGATGTAACTCATTTTTCCTCTTTTGGAAAGTTACAATATGTTCATGTTTCTATTAACACTTGCTCTGGCGTGCTTCATGCCACTCCGTTAGCTGGAGAACGAATACAGCATGTAATTACTCACTGTCTGGAGGCCTGGGCTGCATGGGGCAAACCATTGCAATTAAAAACAGATAATGGCCCTGCATATACTGCAAAATCATTTGCGCAATTTTGTCAGCGTATGGGTGTTTCCCATGTTACGGGTATACCCTATAATCCTCAGGGACAAGGTATTATTGAGCGTGCTCATAGAAATCTTAAAACTGTTTTACTTAAACAAAAAGGGGGAATTGCTGAAGGCTGTACTCCAAAACAAAGAATTTCGCTTGCCCTATATACAATAAATTTTTTACAAGAGGGTATTGAAGCTAGTACTGCGGCTGATCGCCATTTGGTGCGGGAGTTGCAGGATTATGGGAAAGTTATGTGGAAAGATGTTTTAACCAACACCTGGAGAGGCCCGGATGCTGTTCTTACACGATCTAGGGGGTCCTTATGTGTTTCCCTGCAGGGTCAAGAACCAGTTTGGGTGCCGGTACGTTGCACTAGAACGGTTGAAGAGTGATGGCCTTTCTACATCAGTTACTTCTCCTATGCTGCCTGTGGGGAGCAATGCAGACAATGGAAGACACCTTTTGGGGAATAAGTAGAACCTGGCCGGTACCCATGCCAGTCCATGCTAAGAGTCGAGTACTCCCAATTTTATATGCTAGTGATTGCTCTATGTATACTCCTTGTATAGATCCACAGAATATGGATTGGATATCATATAATGGCAGTTCTGTTAGAATTAATAAAACCCTTTGTTTTAGTTGGGATTTAAATGTAAGCTGTATAGGCTTGTTATGGAAAAGACTTGTTGCCTGGGATAATCCATTGAAACATAATCAAATGCCGTTTAATATGCTGTCTGAAGCCTTATCCAAAATATCCTTAGGTGCTCAATCTGGCTCAGGTGATGGAGCAAATGGTTCAGAGTTAATGAATGTGACTACTTTATTATTTTATCATGATGGAGTGATTCCTGTAAGGAATAAAAAAGTTAATCAAACCAGGGGAAATAATACGTTAAATTTTTTATCCTGTGTTCCAAATGTTAGGTACCCTCCGGTATTTACATCTTGTGCTGGTAAGGATTTTACATCGTTGCAAGTTGCCCATGGTTTTCGATTATCATTTAATATAAAGTCTTTTGTGGGCAGGAAAGAATGTAATGCTTCTAATGTTACCTGGTATTCTGAAGGGTGGCCGTTTTATTCTTGGGTTGTGACTAATGATGCTGGCGCTAGCATGGATCTTTCTGCGTTGGCCATGATTCATTCTAGTAATGACACCTTGTATAATGTAAGCGGGGAGGTTAAATTAGCTAATAAAAGTCAAATATATAAATTGAAATTACATAATATACTAAATTCTTTGTATAATTATTCTAAGCCTGCAGCTGTGATATGTGTACAACCCCCTTTTATGTTTTTATTGTCTAATAATACAGAAGGATGTAATAAAGGCGTTTCTTGCTGGATTTCACAATGTTGGAATGGAACAATCGTGCAGACTGCTGTAGTACTACGTATACCTACATTTGTTCCCATTCCAGTTAAGGCAGATCCCGCTACTTTTCCATTAGTTAATTTGGTGAGGCAGCGGCGCGATCTTGGGATTACTGCTGCACTTATAATTGCCTTAACTGCTTCTGTGACGGCGGCCGCCACTGCTGCTGCAGCAATGGTGAATCAGGTACAATCAGCTGCTGTAATTAATGGTATAGTAAAGCAAACGTCGCTAGCATTAGAAAATCAGAATCGTTTTAATACACATTTACATGCTGGCATTTTGTCTTTGAATCAACGGATGGATTTGCTGGAGGATGCCTTTGAAGAATTGTATGATATGCTTCAGCTTGGTTGTGTTGCTAAATTTAATCATCTTTGTGTTACTCCCTATAAAATTATAGGACGCTTGAACCAAAGTAAATTGATTGGAGAATATTTAAAAGGAAATTGGTCCGAAGAAGCAGAGAGACTGCTGTTTGAACAACGACTACAGATTATTCATCTTAATACTACTGAGTTACACCCTGTTTCTTTTGGGAATTTTGCTTCATGGCTATCCTCTACTTTTCTTTTCTTTAAAGAATGGGTAGGCATGGGGGCTTTTGGCATCCTTTGTGCAGTGGGGATTGCACTGTGCCTGTGGTTGGTGTGTCGTCTGAAACGTAAATCACACACACAGAAGATCATGTTGATGCAAGCCTTGGTGGCCATTGAAAACGGCCAACCTGCCGGTGCCTGGATCTCCCTGCTAAACAAGTCCTAGTGGTTGCCCCTGCACAGGATGGCCATGAGCCATTGCACTCCTAGTGGGAGCCTCTGCGAAATCAGCCCTTGCACCCCGCGCTGTAAGCAGCATTGCACTATGGGAGGGTGATTTCTGCCGCCCATGACAATAGCCCTTGAACAGCCATGTCCCCTTGGGGACAAGACTTGTACGGGCGACAGTTGTGTGGTCTAAGGACATAAAGAAAAAGGGGGAGATGTGGGACGCCGCCAGGAAGGAGCTGGATTCTTGGTCCAGAGGAAGGCGAAGTTACATTGTTGCATCTTGCTTGCACTACCCGGGAGTGCCGCGTAAGGCGCCACGCGTGCATCCCGTGGATTGTAGGCGTAGCAATATATTGTCACATGTACTGACACACACCAATCCAGGGCTATTGTGTGGACCTTCTGGCCAGTATAAAGCCTGCCATATTCTGCTGCGTAGGGTCTTCCTTCCATCTTTCTTCAACCAAGCTGTGCTCCAATAAAATGTGATACGAGAAGAATCTTGCGTGTGGCGGCTCGTTATTCTGCTGGTCGGAAGCGGCCCACCGCAATGATCCTATACATAGAGAATCCTAAAGATGCTACCAGAAAACTACTAGAGCTAATCAATGAATTTGGTAAAGTGGCAGAATACAAAATTAATGCACAGAAATCTCTGGCATTCCTATATACTAATGATGAAAAATCTGAAAGTGAAATCAAGAAAACACTCCCATTTACCATTGCAACAAAAAGAATAAAATATCTAGGAATAAACCTACCTAAGGAGACAAAAGATCTGTATGCAGAAAATTATAAGACACTGATGAAAGAAATTAAAGATGATACAAATAGATGGAGAGATATACCATGTTCTTGGATTGGAAGAATCAACATTGTGAAAATGACTCTACTACCCAAAGCAATCTATAGATTCAATGCAATCCCTATCAAACTACCACTGGCATTTTTCACAGAACTAGAACAAAAAAGTTCACAATTTGTATGGAAACACAAAAGACCCCGAATAGCCAAAGCAATCTTGAGAACGAAAGAAGGAACTGGAGGAATCAGGCTCCCAGACTTCAGACTATACTACAAAGCTACAGTTATCAAGACGGTATGGTACTGGCACAAAAACAGAAAGATAGATCAATGGAACAGGATAGAAAGCCCAGAGATAAACCCACACACATATGGTCACCTTATCTTTGACAAAGGAGGCAGAAATGTACAGTGGAGAAAGGACAGCCTATTCAATAAGTGGTGCTGGGAAAACTGGACAGCTACATGTAAAAGTATGAGATTAGATCACTCCCTAACACCATACACAAAAATAAGCTCAAAATGGATTAAAGACCTAAATGTAAGGCCAGAAACTATCAAACTCTTAGAGGAAAACATAGGCAGAACACTCTATGACATAAATCACAGCAAGGTCCTTTTTGACCCACCTCCTAGAGAAATGGAAATAAAAACAAAAGTAAACAAATGGGACCTAATGAAACTTAAAAGCTTTTGCGCAGCAAAGGAAACCATAAAGAAGACCAAAAGACAACCCTCAGAATGGGAGAAAATATTTGCAAATGAAGCAACTTACAAAGGATTAATCTCCAAAATTTATAAGCAGCTCATGCAGCTTAATAACAAAAAAACAAACAACCCAATCCAAAAATGTGCAGAAGACCTAAATAGACATTTCTCCAAAGAAGATATACAGAGTGCCAACAAACACATGAAAGAATGCTCAACATCACTAATCATTAGAGAAATGCAAATCAAAACTACAATGAGGTATCATCTCACACCAGTCAGAATGGCCATCATCAAAAAATCTAGAAACAATAAATGCTGGAGAGGGTGTGGAGAAAAGGGAACCCTCTTGCACTGTTGGTGGGAATGTAAATTGATACAGCCACTGTGGAGAACAGTATGGAGGTTCCTTAAAAAGCTACAAATAGAACTACCATATGACCCAGCAATCCCACTACTGGGCATATACCCTGAGAAAACCATAATTCAAAAAGAGTCATGTACCAAAATGTTCATTGCAGCTCTATTTACAATAGCCCAGAGATGGAAACAACCTAAGTGTCCATCATCGGATGACTGGATAAAGAAGATGTGGCACATATATACAATGGAATATTACTCAGCCATAAAAAGAGACGAAATTGAGCTATTTGTAATGAGGTGGATAGACCTAGAGTCTGTCATACAGAGTGAAGTAAGTAAGAAATAGAGAGACAAATACCGTATGCTAACACATATATATGGAATTAAAAAAAAATGTCATGAGAAACCTAGGGGTGAAACAGGAATAAAGACACAGACTTACTAGAGAATGGACTTGAGGCTGTGGGGAGGGGGAAGGGTAAACGGTGACAAAGCGATAAAGAGGCATGGACATATATACACTACCAAAAGTAAGGTAGTTAGCTAGTGGGAAGCAGCCGCATAGCACAGGGAGATCAGCTCGGTGCTTTGTGACCGCCTGGAGGGGTGGGATAGGGAGGGTGGGAGGGAGGGAGACGCAAGCGGGAAGAGATATGGGAATATATGTATATATATAACTGATTCATTTTGTTGTGAAGCTGAAACTAACATACCATTGTAAAGCAATTATACTCCAATAAAGATGTTAAAAAAAAAAGAATATATATGTATAACTGAATCACTTTGCTGTACACCTGAAACTAATACAACATTGTAAATCCCAATATAAAATTAAAAATTTTATAAACACTTAGAAGAAAACACAGAGAAAAGTTTTCATCAGACTGGATTTGGTGATAACTTGAATATGACACCAAAACAAAGGCAACTAAAGAAAAAAAATAGATAAGTTGAACTTCATAAGCTGAAATTCTCAACTTTTGTGCATGAAAGAACACTATCAAGAGAGTGAAAAGACAGCCCACGGAATGAGAGAAAATATTTGCAAGTCATATCTGATAAGGGATAATTTCCAGAATATATAAAGGACTCCTACACTCAACAACAAAAAAACCCAATTCAAAAATGTGCAAGGAACTTGAATAGGCATTTCTTCAGAAAAGATATGCAAATGACTAATAAGCTCTTGAAAAAATGCTCAACATCACTAGTCATTAGGAAAATGCAAAACAAAACCACAGTGAGAGACCACTTCACACCCATTGAGATGGCTATTATGCAAAAAAAAAAAAAAAAAAAAAGGAAATAACAAGGGCTGACAAAGATGCAAAGATGTTAAGAAATTGGAACCTTGGTACATTGCTGTTGGAAATGTAAAATGGTACAGCTGTTCTGGAAAACAATGTAGTCGTTCCTCAAAAAGTTCAACATGGAAAACAATGTAGTCGTTCCTCAAAAAGTTCAACATAGAATTACCATATGATCCAGCAATTCACTCCTTAGTATATATCCCCCAAAACTGAAAGTAGAGACTCAAACACATACTTGCACACCAATGTTCATAGCAGTATTATTCACCATAGCCAAAAGTGGAAACAATCCAAATATCCATCAGTAGATGAAGTGTTAAACAAAATGTGGTATATACATACAATTAAATAGTTTTAGCCTTAAATGAAATTCTGACACGTGTGACAACATGGATGAACCTTGAAAACATGCTAAATGAAATGAGACAAATATTGCATGATTTCACTTATATGAGGTACATAGAACAGGCAAATTCATGGAGACAGAGAGTGTAATAGAAGTTATCAGGGGCTGGAGGGAGGGGAAAATAGCAGTTATTGTTTAATGGGTACAAAACTTTTGTTTGGGATGATGAAAAAGTTCTGTAAATGGACAGTGGTGATGGATGCACAACTTTGTGAATGTACTTGTTGCTACCGAATTGTACACTTAAAAGTGGTTAAAATTATGTATATTTTACCACAGTAAAAAATGTTTTAAAAAAGGTAAAAAATTAAAAAGAGTTGGGTTTCCCTGGTGGCACAGTGGTTGAGAGTCCGCCTGCCAATGCAGGGGACACGGGTTCGTGCCCCGGTCCGGGAAGATCCCACACGCCGCGGAGCGGCTGGGCCCGTGAGCCATGGCCGCTGAGCCTGCGCATCCGGAGCCTGTGCTCCACAACGGGAGAGGCCACAAGAGCGAGAGGCCCGCGTACTGCAAAAAAAAAAAAAATAATAATAATAATAATAATAATTAAAAAGAGTAAAATAAACATCTTCAAACAAATGAAAACTTCAAGAATTCATCATGCACTGTACTTGAAGCTTTATCTGTACTGTTTTCTTTACATACTAATTCTATAAAGAAGATAAAAATTTCTATTGTACAGATGAGGAGAGAAAGCCTTAAAAGATTGACTTGCCTGAGATCAAAGAGCTAGTAAGTAGGCAAATAGTGATTTAAACCCATGTTTGCATGTTTCTAAACACATGAACTTTCCACTACATTATTTTTTTTAATTAGGCTGCAAATTCCTAAAGGGATTCCATGATACCTTTACTTTCTCTGATTTTACAATAACCCTCCCTTGACTTCTAATCACCTCCAGTAGCCCATAGTGTTCTTGATTGAAAATGTTAATACAATTTATTATTCTTAACAGAAATTTCAAATACTCAGAAGATTCCAGGTAATATGTACATTATAGACAAAGAATTCACCATTTTATATCAAAAGTTTATTTCTCATTTTAAAGCTTTTTTTCAAAATGTAAATCTATTTTTACCGTAAATAAAATCCATGCTGATTGTTAAAAATGATTTTAAACGTGCAGACAAGTGAATAAAAGTGTGTGCCCTTATAATCTTACTCCCTAGAGATAAGTCCCGAAAGCATCATTTTGAAAATTTGATTATTTCAATTTTGTTTCAACTTTATTTAGTTTTGTGAATTTTTCATAATAATTGAATAATTAATTTTTTTTTGTTTCAGTCCCTCTGATTCGAGTTAGCAAATAATGACTGAAACAAAAATGTTAAAGTTATAACTCAAAGTGTACAAAACTAAGTAATTATAAAAACACTAAGTTTTGTCAGGTTTTAGCCTTTATACTTCTGAGGTTATCGAAGCTTAAAAACTTCACAAAGTCAATATTACAACTTTAACTTATTTTTTTTTATTCTTTTATACTTTGGCCTTGCCACACAGCACATGGGATCTTAGCTCCCCAGCCAGGTATCAAACCCATGTTCCCTGCATTGGAAGTGCAGAGTCTTAACCACTGGACTTATTTATCTAACTTATCTTCTTAACCACAGCATAGTGTCTTTTGAATGAACATGCCACAATCCAAGGTCTCAGGGGGGTTCACTTTTTCTATCTTTATGAGCCCCCAAATTGCTCCCTTTATTTCTCCTTTAACTGGGGAAAGGGGTTTGGCTAAGCTGGGACATGCGTTTTGGAGATGCGAGGATCTTGGTTGGGCTGGAAAAATAATGAACTACAAGAAGTTCTCCCAAGACATGAGACCCACACACGTTCCTGCTCATGTGAGCATGATGAGAGAATTTCATTCTTCCTTTACCTCTGAATTGGAGGAATTTGCCACAGGAATCTGCCTAGCTCATATACTGCCTATGCTGGAGGGAGGTTGACAGGAGCATGAATGACACTTGTGAGTGGATTCATGGAATCACCCTCCTGGCTGCCCCCACTTTAAAAAGAGGTACAGCAGTCCAGAATGCTTTTGCTAAACTAGGAGTCCACACTCTCTCAGCAGATTCTAAAAGCACAAAAAATTGTTTTAAGAATCTCTCACACCAGACTTAGCTAAGTGAATCCTGCAGTCCACAGGCCCTGATATAACTCAGGAACCACTTGAGTTTTACTTGATCAACAGTTCAGAACTAAATCTGACAAATTGAGCATCAGTAAGCATAATAACTGCAGTGTACTGAAACATATTGAATGTGTTTAGAACTGTGAATTCATAATCATGCAAAAACTAGTTTTAATTGTTCACCTTTGAAAGATGGTAAAGAATTTTATTTTGAAAATTGGTAAATAAAGAGAAAAATCGAGCATTTATCCTGCCTTTACAATACAGACTATGTGATTGGATAACTAAAGAGCAGATGAGGAAAAGTTTCTCTTGACACGATATTCCAACAAATAAATGAAGAAGGAATGACAGAACTGGAAAACAACATGTTGCATATCTAATGAATTAAGGATGTAAGCATTCAGCATCAATGGCTATTAACAACTCAAAGTAACCATTATGTGCCTCTTGTTGCACAAAGCCATCTGTGAAGCAGTCTCCACTCCAAAAAAAAAATCAAACTTGATTTAGATTGTCCTTTAGATCCAAGTACCAATTATAGGAAATATAGAGGACAGAGATGCACACTTGGATGATAAAGCTAGAAATAAAAGTAAGAAAGCAATTACCATAAAGGTTAGTTAGGAAAGTGGTTATTTTTAGTGGGGACTTAATAGGCTCTCATGGAGAGCTTCTGGGTTGGCTGGCAAGGTTGTATTTCCTTTCATGGGTGGTGGTTAAAGGGTTGTTTGATTCATTAAATGGTACATTTGTTTTTCCTGCGGATGTGTTAAGTGAAAACGTTCCAAACATTTAAAAATCATTAAGTTTGAAGAAGGTTATGGCAGATCAAGCTTTACATTGACATGTACAATAAGGGAGCAGAGCCAAGAATCATTTCCAGGTGGGCAGGGTGGAGAGAGTGGGAACAGGGTAGACAGAAGCACCATATTCCAAGCCTTCTTCTACAAAGCAAACAGCAATTTCAGCACTTACTGGGAAACAGGCAAGATCTCCAGCTGTCAACCTAATAAGGCTGTGGCTTCCATCAAGAATCACATTCCTGCTGTGGAAACAGCTTAGCAGTTTCTCAAAAAATTAAACATAGAATTATCATATGATTTAGCAATTCTAGTGCTAAAGAATTGAAAACAGTTTCTTAAACAAATATATGTATACACTGTTCATAGCACCACTATTCAGTGTAGCTGAAAGGTGGAAACAACCCAAATGTCCATCAATGGATGAATGGATAAACAAATTGTGGTACTGACACACAGTGGAATGTTATTCAGCTATATAAAGGAATGAAGTACTGATACATGTTACAATGCAGGTGTACCTTGAAAGCATTATGCTAAGGGAAAGCAGTCAGACATAAAGGGTCATATACTGTATGATTCCATTTATACGAAATATCCAGAACAGGCAAATCCATAGAGACAGAAAGAAGACTGATGGTGACAGAGGCTGAGGGAACAGGGAATGGGAAGTAGCTCCTTAATGGATATGGGGTTTCCATTTGGAATGATGAAAATGTTTGGGCACTAGATACAGGTGGTGGTTGCACAACAGCACAGATTTACTTAAATGCCACTGAACTATACACTTAAAAATGGTCATGGTGGTAAATTTCAGTTATGTGTATTTTGCCAAAATTTAAAAAAAATTTTAATTTTACTATTTAGTTTTATGTTACATGAACTTCAGTAATAAAAAACAAATAACCACATTGCTTCATTTACTTGATGTCCGCTGCATACTCCTCCTGTGCCAGACACTATGCACATGAAAGAGAAATAACCCCAGGATGCAAGGTGCTCACAGTCTAGTCTGAGGTCAGACAGATGGAGTGCATATGAATCCCAGTGCATAAAAGTGGGTGTGTAAGAAGTAAAACTTGTTTTATTTTTCTCTCATTCAACCTAGTTTTTATTTGAGTCTTTTATTTCACTGAGGTGGCAGAAACACAATTTTATCAGATTTGGAGTTTTCACCTCCTTTTTCCAGAGCTGTATCTAAATTCCTGGCACTTACATAATGCAAAGCTATGGGGGATGGAGTGGGCACAGTCGGGTCTCCAGTCTCTTCCTCCCTGATAGCTGCAGAGGTATCTAGAAACCAAACAGTCTGCTGGACCAGAAACACTGGTGCTGACATAATATGGTGATAACAACAGCTTATCTTTACATAGTGCTTATTATGTGCCAGGAGTTATCCAAACACTATGCAAACACTGTTTAATTTAAACAGCAACCCTTCAAGGTAGTACTCTCTTTATCCCTGTTTTATAGATGAGAAAGTCAAAGGACATAGAAGCTACATGATTTGCATAAGGTCACACAGGCTGGTAAATGGCAGAGCTGATATTGGAACCCAGGCTGCAGAGTCTACATGTTTAACAAGTACTTATTACTATCCCTTGCGCCAGTCAGTGTGGCTCCCTCTAGGAGGTCAGCTTGCCCTGCTGCTTCCCTGACATACTTGGAGCCTCAAGAATCTTTCTGTTACCTCTATTTGGCCTCTTGTTCTAGGTGTGCTGTTTGCTGTCCAGATACTCTGCCCTTCAACTCTCATCCACTTCCTTCTCTTTTTCTCCTTCTGTCCCTGAGGAATCCTTTTCTAAGGTCTAGGAGAAAGTCCCTCACTCTATCAATTTTGCTGTTTTCCCTAAACATTTTGTTTCATTTTCATACTTTGAGTTTTTAGAAACCAAATCAAGAAATAGACTCAAATTTTATGTATGGGGGGGTGGGGGGAGGACAGTGTGGGGGTTAGGATGGCAGGAAGAGAAGGGAAGAAGAAAAGCAGAAATATCAAATGGAAAAAGAAGCTACATAAAAATTTTAAAACATTCTTTCAGTGTCTTTTGGTGAAGTTAGTGGATTGACCATCATGTTTATTGTCTTTCCTTCTTAGCACTCCTAATTTTTTTAGGGTGCCCTCAAGGATATTTTGCATGTTCTCAACCAAGCAGTAACAATGCTTTGCTCTCCTCTCTGGGGTCACTGGATCTATACATTGTAGTATGTCTGACTGCCACCTCATCGCTGATGTTAGTGTAGTTTCACTCAAGCTTCCTTTCTGTCATAGCAATGAAAGGAAGCTTGAGCACCATTTTCTAAAGATCTGGGAGGCTGTTATGGTAAACTGGTTACAAAACAGCCTCAGTTTTCCTTCTCTGTACTTAAACTCTTTGCAATTTGACTTTGCAGTCACTCTCATCAAGAAGTGGAATCTATTTCTTTTTACTCCTTAAATCTGGGCTGGCCTGTGACTTATCTGAGCATCAGAAGTGTCTATACTGGTTCTAAGCCTAGGCCTCAAAGGCCTTACACACTTCTGCTCTCTCTCTTGCTCCTCTGCTTTCACCATGGGCACATGCTGGAGCTAGCCTGTTGCAGGATGAAACATGTGGAGCAGAGCCATTCTTCCCAGCCAAGGTTATCTTAGACCAGCCAAAGGCCAGTCAA